>NC_054549.1:6710595-6763095 GCF_017654505.1 Polyodon spathula | reverse complement strand
CTCTATGCTAATCTAATGTAATTTGTGCATGGGAATCCCTTTTTAGAATTAGGGGATGCCCTCTTGTAACGCTGTGGCAGTCCAGTCGTCAAGTGCGTTCCATTGCTTTATCTATTAAATTCATTTTGAAACTTTAGTTGCTGGACAGCTGTTATTTCATTGCAGTTAAAAAAAAAAAAAAAAAAAAAAAAAAAGTTAAAATGCAGTTTAAAAAAAAAAAAAAAAAGTTAAAATATAAAGCCGTAGTTCACATGGGTGAAAAAAAACAGCTGTTATCCAGCAAAAATAACAGTTGTTGAGAAAAAAAAAGATAAATCTCTCAAAGGGATTTGCCATTTTAATTTTGTACTGGTTCACTTTAACTTTTTTTTTTCAAGTTGTCCCCTCAAATAGTTACCCACCCCCCTGTGAGATTCAGGATTCGAAGATGTTTCACTGCATTTAAAGTACATCACAGACAGCAAGACCTCCAGGTTCACAAATATTTCTGTGAATATACTGCAGTAAACTACCAGTAAACTGTTCTGTTTAAGCAGAGACATTTGTTATTATCATGTGACCATGTCATTCAATGGGAGATTAAACTCACTGTCAAAACAAGGCCTCTACAATTTGTACACTTTAAATGAAGTGTTTATTACTGCACTGTAGTTACACTTCTCATGTGGTTGAATAGTAACTAGAGTACATTGTCAATACTGTACACAACTAAATGTGTAAATACAATGTCATTACAAGACACCAGCAAATATTTTTCATTTTGTAACTAAGCGTGTGTTACAGTGTAGTTGGACACATAATGTAAAACGTTACCATCATATGGCAAAATAACTTTTTCAAGCAATAAGTTAATGTTGTCTCGAAATTCAGTGTTGAAACAGCTTGCAGTGATCTATTTCTCAAAGTGTGGCAAAAAAACCCAAACTACTTTTTGGAAGAAGCATGCTCTCCTATACAGCCATTGTGCAACATGTATAATTTGAGAAATAGGTATTTTCCATCAATGAAAATGTTGTTTTTCAGTATTGCATGTAAGAATGCAAATCAGCGACCTCAATTAGTCACTGCAGCATTCCAGTTTTTCAAAGCACGGCAACCTCTGAATGACAAAACACCAGCATTTATAATGCTACTCATTTACCACATTCTTGCATTTGTACACATGAGAATTACTGCATTGAGAAACCAGCCTAGGTGCCAATTTGGAGGCTGGCAAGGGCACGCAGGACTGGTGAGCAACGCAAAGGAACTGTGAAAGCAGGTGTATCATTTATGTTTTTCACATGGCCAGTCATTGTAACAGTAAATATTTTCAGCCATCACATCTTGACCTCAGCAGCTAAGCAGGTGTAGGTAATTCCTAGGTGTTTCCATCAGGTGTTACGCCTGGAACCTGCAACTGGTTTATCAGTTTCATTGCAATGAAGCCAGGCTCAATGAAACTTCAGAAAAGGCAGCTCCTTAATGAACACTAAATCTATTCACTAGATGACAGCATGGGCTGTCCGTCGACCACATTTCACACGGGCAGGCATGGGTCTCATGCAGTGCTCAGGTGGGACCTTGGCTTTGGTGAGTCAGGAACGCTGCCAGCAGTCAAGAGAGCTTCCTATATGTTCAGAACCCACCTCAGTCCTGAACTGAACAGTCTTTCTTGTGCCGAATTGAGTGGTGGTTCTGTGATGTGTGCTACGCCCACTGTGCGCTAGGGTGACATAACAAACTAATTTCTCTTGTGACCTACAGGCTCCAGAGGTGAAAGGCTGAAACACTTGCAAATTAGCCTGCTGCACCCCCTACAGCCCAAGACTGAGCGTCTACAAAGATTTCAACAAGTATCAATATAGCCATACTGATAGTGAATAGTAAACTGATCAAAACACAATAAATGACATTGAAAATCTAACTGAACAAAAAGTCTCCCTGGCCTAATGTAAAAAAAAAAACCAACAAACAAAACAAAAAAAAAAGAAGGAAAGGAAGCTTGCGTGTTCAGAGTGCACACAGTTTTATATGAAAAAATGCAGATCACAATGTAAAATCAGGTTTTGATGTGTCATGGCATGAAAATGTTTTTCATTACATTTTTTGAGCATGAAATCTCAAACTCCCAAAAATGTACACGCCCATCAAACAGGTACTTTAAAAAGAGATAAACAAAACCACCAGAAAGTTCCTTTTTTTTTTTTCCTTAACCCTAAAAGCAAAACTTTATTAGAATTCTGCTTCTCACAGTCACATTAAAACAAACATCAATTAACCCCTTTCAGGCAGAAGCAACAAGATTAACAACACACTTTGAAATATTGTGTCTTTATTTGTAGTGTGAAGGAGTTGTATAAGAGCATAAGTCGCCTCGAACTGAACTGACATCTGATATCTACATTACAGTCATGATATGAGTCTGCTTAACCCATGCACTAAACCAAGTCTGAATGGATCTGAAGAAAGCAGGCTGCCTATTAAAAAGGTACAGCTCACGAGGAATAGCCTGCTTTCATTCACGACCCTTGAATGATTATAATAATAAATGTAGTTACCGGGAAACGTTGTTGACACAATGCTGAAAACAGAGGTAGAGTTTAAGTACGCAGCCAAGGGTTTTGAAATTGTTGCACTTTCCAGTTCATTGCACACCATAATTCTGAAGTTAAAGAGAGGGACAGGCATTCAGTTTACTCAGACAGTCTCTCTATAATGTTCCTTTAAAGGGAAAAAAAGGCTGCAAGCTTCCCTGGCCATCTGTGAAGCAGACTGCCGTATATGTTTTATGTGAATGACAAGAAAGTGGTGCAGACAGGGATCAGTGAGATAGTACTAAAAGATATGGGTCAGGGGTCATATTCATAAACCACTCATAACTTGCTATAGTAGCAGGGTACCAGATTAGTGTTCAGATGCAGCGGGGAGGATGTCAATCATTCTTAAAGATGAGACTTGACACGTGGAGTGAAACTGGCTGACCGTGCCGCTCAGCTCAAAGAGTTATACCGCTTGGAAATGCAGCTTACCACAGATGTGACGACAAGAAGATCGCACAGCTTCAGGTTCCAGAAAATTTCCCACTCGCTTGCTTTAACCCAATGTATGTTGCATTTAGAAATGCTATAAGACACTTATCTATGACACCGGTCCAGCTGGTGAGAGAGGCAAAACCAAAAGAGACTGTTCCCCCTCATCACTCTGCAGCGGACCCTACTAGCCAGCCGCCCAGTGAACTCAGACCAGACACCTGCAGGGCTGGCCTTTGTCCTCCAGAGGCCAGCAGCTCTCTGACATCCGCTCTCCAGCTCCTGGGTGTAAAAGAGGAAACTGTCTTGGTCGTGGGATCACAGGTTGTCCACTGAACCTTTAGGTTTGCTGAGGGTTGTGGGGAATTGGGGGGGGGGGGGGGGGGGGGGGGGGGGGGGGGATTACTGGTCATAATAAATTGAGGTGAAAATCGGATGTAAAATAATTGGGCCCCCTCAATTAAAAAATGACAGACAAGAGTTTATTTTAGCAATATATAATCTGTGAGTGCTTTATAGTTATGCATGCTGTATTATAAGTCTTTGACAATGAATACAGTACAGAATAAATGCTACAGCTTATACAAGGATCTTTAATTAAACATAACTTGGATCTTTTAACTCTGGAACTGAATGTGCCGTAATAAAGCAAAATTAAAACTATATATATATATTTTACTGTCCTAACAGATAAACTTTCATCTTACTGGCCTAATAAGAAATGGAGTAAGGAGTTAGCGTTGGATACTGTTATCAAAGATCATCTGCAAATATTTACATCCCTGTTAATAAGCATGATTCAAATTCAACAGCCTGTTTGTCTAGAAACTGTAATTTTGGAATGTGTCTCGGTTGGCATTTGCCAGAAAAACAGTCAAATGACATATTAAATAATAGGGCGTGTGGTATCGGTGAACGCCTGCATTTCCATGAGAAATGAAAAACATATGCATTTAAGACCAGATTTAACTATTGACTGCTCATTAAACTGTTGAAATCTGCAAAACCAGCTTACTAATTACATTTCATTAAAAAAAGGTGTGCCTAAAAGTTCGTTGGCAGCTTTTCCCAGGTAAAGTTAAATGGAAACAAAACTTACAAATATCTTGGTACCAGACTAACAAGCAGCATTTAAAGCTACCTGGCTTGCACCTTTTTAACTGTACCAGAGTATATCAAATCTCTTTCTACAGACTTGCCTATCTTGACTGTGGACAGGGAATGGTGCATTGGCCTTGACATTTGAGGTTGCAGAAGCAAACTGAGCTTAAAAGTCAATGAGAGGTCTTTCCTCAGGATGGTTGACTAGGTTGTGTCAATTTGTAGGACAGACTAATTGATTTAGGTATTTAGACAGGGATTGAACTGCAACATACAAATCAATAGCATTGGAGTCCAAAGTTAATTTAATTACTGCACTTGTAGATTGGAGCCAACAAAAAACAGTGGCTGAATATTTCAAAAAACAAACAAAAAATGCAATCTAATTCAAGTGTGAATACAGGTAGTAAGCAAACTAACTGATAACAGCTTCAAATCAAAGGTCAGGTTGACTAAAATCTCGTATTTGAATAGGAAGTGTAAAAGGGAGTACAAGACTTTTATTGTATTATTAAAAGCTGTTGGCTGTCCCTCAGTCTTCACAAGCAGTAGGTACGAAGTGAGGGTTGACTGGTTAGCTTGTTTATTTATTTGTTGTTTTCCTCTTTGATTAGGACGTTGAACTTTGACTGACAAACAAGCAGAAATGAACCACAGACTGCGCAGAGTGCATTCTTTGCAGGCTGTTTTTTTATCTGCTTGTTTTTCAATGAAAGACGCACCCTTGAATAAATACCTGCCTGATTCGACTGATAAAAAATAACACAGAATGGGAGGAATTAAAACAATGCATTGTGTACGTGCTGAAAAACGTAATCCTCTAAAAATGTACATTTTTGAAATACCTTTTTTTACCAGATCTATATTTGATATTAATCGTTCGCAAATTGTCTGTCGCTTCGCTGCTCATTACACTGCGAATCGGAGACAAAGCATTTTACCATTTAAAACAGCTCTGTTTGGCCCTGCCCTTTTAATGACCAATTTCCAACAAGCATAAAGATGCCAGCACTTAAATAGCTCTGATATCACAACTAATTGGGACCAAATTCTGATACAAATCAAAAGCAAAGTCGAACTTGTTTGTGTCTCGTTCATTTGAAGACAGCCTGCTTTAGGCTTTTTACCAGTTGTTTCTTTGTAGTTGTTTCTCTTTTTATCTGTGAAATCTGTGGCTGTGTTTTAATTAAACAATTCATGTATTTATTTTGTGCTATGAAACTGTCTATCAATCAGTATATATTTATTCTTATTTACCCATGACACATTCTCTGTTATCCAAGCTGATACTGACAAACTCAACATCATCACAGCAAATGGATGAATGCCAGCCAGCCAATGACCTCCTGATGGGAAAGACATTGACGAGACGTTTGTGTCAAGTCATAAGGTGAGGTCGTAGGTTAGTCATGGTAATACAATTATGTTCGGAGGATTTTTAACTATATACATATTTATTTATATATATATATATATATATATATATATATATATATATATATATATATATATATATATATATATATATATATATATATATATATCCCAATTTTTCCTGTGGGACATTTTCGTGACCGTTTTATCCTGTTCTGTTTCTGCCCCTTCCGCTAGACTGGGATAAATTGGGATAACAGTCAGAAACAACTGGTTCCCATTGGTCACCATTGGTTTTTTTTTGTTTAACTTATTTTTAACATCTACTGAGTGTTCTACATTGCAGGAAAGAAATACAATCTAAATTAGACTTTTTTTTAGTTCCGATATTGAGTTATGTATCTTTATATAGAAGAAGGTGGGGCTGGCAGAGTTCAAAGTCACATTGTCACCAACACAGTGTGGGAGCAACAGAACAGAGAAACCATCAAAATGACTGCAAATACCTTGCAATAGACGGGGGAATATAAAAAAATCTAAAAGCTCTTGTGAAGACATCTAAAGGTCTTGTGAAGCTGCTTAATCTTTAAAAAATAAATCCAGCATACTGCGAAGAGGCACCTGATGTCATTGAGGGAAGCCTAACAAAACAACAGGGCTTGGTATTAGCAATGTAACCCCTTTCAGTTACAATGCTACTGAAACAAGCATGGCTTGTGGACACACTGCTGATTACTGGCAACACCAATGCACACCGAAAATAAAATTACAGACATGCCCGCACGCACGTCATACAATTTTCCACTTTTAAATCCATCTTTAGAACAGATTACCAATGTCGATAATGTATTCAAATACAGCATCACATTATAATAATTCAAAATAAATAGGAAAAAAAAAAAAAAAAAAACTCTCTTTTAAAGATCTATTTTAAAGATTTATTTTATTTTTTTAAAACAGCGGCCTGCAACTTTTTTGTAATTCTCTTCGGCTACAATTCAAATCCCAGAAGGCTGCTGTTTTATTTTTAAACCACTGCACGTTTGTAGATCAGTAAACATTAGGGTTTGTCACTGACACATGCAAATCTTCTACTGCACCGTGACTAAATTACCAGAATACACAGGTCAGAAATGAAACAGGAACCAGGCAGGTAAAACGTCGTTCTGCGTTACAGCATGCCTACACTCTGCCAGAATCAGTACTGTATATTAAAGAACTTGTTGATTATGCATTCAGGCAACGTCTGTTTTGTTATTTTATTTATTTTTTATTGGAGAATTTATACCCATCAGCGGATTTATAGAAAGCAGCAGAGTCCTCTCAAAGCCATAAAACTCTGATTGTTCTTTCAGTTTTAAAGTCTCAGATCCATTAGAAATGCAGGCGGTGATAAACTGATATTTTAAATCAACCGACTACCGACCATGAGCTTTCTGCAAACAACGGCCCTACATAGCACAACGTGGCTTCCAATAGTAAACTTGTATGCTAGGCTGTGGTCATTTTATCATACCTTTTACAAGAGGTTTACTCTAATGAAGACAGATGACAATCAACAGTAAATATATTGTGTCACTCTAACTCAAATACAGTTACACTTAGAAATAATGTCCTTTTATGAAAAGGTACTGTACTGGTGCCATCCAACATCCAAGAAATCGCTTTTACATCCCTTGTTCTATTTTAACCCCTGATTTATGCCACTTAGTACAGCAGTTTTTAACCATGATTCCTCCAACTGATGCCACTGTCACATACTAATAAACCAGCCTGTAAAATGTTACTTTTCAAGACAGAGTTCGTCTTGGATCGCTGCCAGACAGAGTCAGTGTCTGCAAAACTCTCTCAAAAGGGATGCTGCATCTTTGCTTGTTGATCAGTTTGTTTCCTCAAAAAAAAAAAAAAAGAGTAATCTTTATTCAACTTAAATCCTAAACACAATGAAATTATCAGGCTGCAAAATATTACCTTTCTTTTCTCACACATTCCCCTGTGCCTCCATGCAAATTATAATGCGTATTTATGCAAACGAGGTGTCATCTTTAATTAGTTTTGCTTGAAGGCATTAAAATACATGTATATTACCAAAAGGTATTTGTTTTGTATTTTTTTTTATTTGCTTTCGTCAGAATAATCTCCCCTTTTCCAACTGTGTAAATAAAAAAGGGTGCATTGATTTTCTTTTTTCTTGTAATATCTTGCCACCCCACTAAGACTAAGCCTGCAGTCTGTTTCTTTACTATAGTACACCCACAATATAGTACTGCAGAATTAGTGACAGAGCACCAGCTCACAAAGGAACTGTTATATGTTATAAATGGATCTGTGTCAATAACCTGAAAGAGATCTCATCATCACCCAGTGTCTACTGCCTTCCTCTCTTTCAAGGTAAAACGGGAATCCTAGCTAACAGTACATACAACAAAAAACAAAACAAAAAAGTCACTTTGCTACACATTCAAGCACCAGCACCACTGCCATTATACAGTAGTCAACACACTGGCTATTCACTGAAGGACACAGACCTTCCAAATGACTTTGAAAAACCATATTAGGCTTATTTTAATATTTGTTTATAAGCAGCGTTACAGTAAATCTTCCAGAGATGCCTTTTTTTTTTTTATGAGTTTCTAAGTGATTTATAGCTTTACTGCGAGTGGCTATCGAACACAATGCTGAGCTGGTTGGTGTAGTCTGAGGGATGGCGGGACAGAGTCAAAACACAAGAGCGTCTTTATAAGGCACAACGAACTGAGCTCGGGGTCACAGTATCCACTGAGCATGTCAGGAAAACCAAAAACAACCGGTTTTGCAAAGTAAGATTCTTCCTATGATTTACTGTCGGAACGCTATGTCACTATAATAGCTTTTTTTATTATTATTATTGTTATTTCTTTCAGGGTTAATGCAGCAATAGATTTTTTTTTTTTTTTTTTTTTTTTTTGATTGACGTTTCAGGATGTACATTAGACAATTCCATCAATTTTAAAAATTGCAGATGACTGTTAGGTAAAGAGAGAGATCAAAAACCTTGTGTCATCTCAGATAGTCTTTTTTTACTATATTTTTCCTTCTAAATGTAGTTACCTCCCCAAGCTGCTACTGTACACAATAATCTACATGTTTGTGGTAAAGGGAAACATTTTCTCCAGTGCACCAATGCATTTTTATAATAGCACAACGTCCGAGTTGATGATCTATGATGTATATCCTAGTATTTCACAGATAGCTGCCACTTTGAGATTCCCTCCTTTGGTTGAAATTCTTAAAACTTGGAACTCTTCCGCAGGCAGGAATTTGTTGAAATTTCAGTCAGCCCCTAGACAATTCCACTTGTAATAAGGAGGAACTGCGTTTAATCTCCCTCTCTATCCTTCCCGTTCTTTGAAGAGGGGTTTTGACATACATTTGCTTTCATGACAAATCTGTTAGCAAAACGGCCCTGGCAGAAGTGTGTAATTGGGAACTGAAGTCTTAATCTTTCGGAAAGGAGATGGTAGCAGAATGACCCAACTGGAAATGAACTGCCCTTCCCTGTAAAGCCTGTGAGCTCGATACTGCTTCCAGCTGTAACACAAAGGCCATTCCACCTTGCTTGTAAATCAACCAACAGCCAATCAATCAGCCACTGATTTGGAACAAAAACCATCTCTGGCTATTTAAAAACCCTGGAGTCTACGATTGGAAATCAAGACGACACATCTGAAAGTACAACCTGTGGTAAATTTGTTCTTGCAGAAGCAACTAGATACGAAATTCAATTAGGAAGTGATGGATTATTTTTTTTCTACCAAGGATTACTTACAACGCTTCCACTGGTGGGCAGTGTGAGGTAAAGATGGCAGTACAGCCCACTATATGACACAGTCTGCTGCTCACTTGCCATTTCCAGGTAATACATGGCACGATTCCTTCTGTTCTTTTTCCTAAAGCGCCAATTTATGCCCCTATAGTGTGAGCTAAGCTATAATTACCTGTCGACGGAAGCTGGAAACTATGCCTCATGTCACATGAATCTGCTATATGTTTTTGATTAAAAGGTATAAGAGTAATAACACATATTATTGACTTCTTTGACTAAATTGTTGCTTTATCATTTTGTCACCTGGAAAACAATCTAGGATATAACATCTGGCAATACTATGCGGGCATAACTGCCTTACCAGTTTTATTCAGAAAAGCAAACATCCTGGGTCAGTAACGTGTAGAAGGGGAATCCTTAAGATTCCAAAAAAATTAAAGGTATACAGACTACAGGGAGCATTAAAAAGGTTGGTGGTCTGATGGATTTATTTTTGAATGATTCCTGGAAAAAAAAATAGCCTGGGAACTTCTGTTTAAATGGAAGGCTAGAGCAAATTGACTCCTCTGGTAATATTATATATATAATTCAATTGAGTTGAATAGACACCAACTCAAACCTGACCTTCGAATCTCTTGTTTAAACTATGTTCTAAGGTTAACAGACCTCAGATGGCGGGTCTCAGTCTTGTGGGGGATGTTCTTGTACCTGACAATTCCCATTTACATCTATATATCTCTTTTCCATACACTAGCTTTTTCAAAGCACTTTCTATAGCAGTTGAATGCTAAAGGCTGCATTCTAATTCATGCCAGTTTTATCTCAGTTTTGCTCTCTTTTGTTAAATGTGTTTAGGACCCTGGTTCTATGTAGTAGTTGTTTTCCTCTGTGCCACCTATGGCTCAAGTGTCTAATTCCACAGGTTGAATTAAGCACACGAAGGAGAAAAGTTCACATGCTCCACTCCTTATCTCTAACCACAAGGCCATCTGTCACAAGATCCCCATTATATTACATTTCATTTAGTTAAAAGCAGGGTTTTTTTGTGTGAACACCTCTTTTTATTTAGTTGAAAAACAAGTTAGTTCGGCTTTTTAATTGTTCCTCTAAAAAGAATGGAATTTTGCTTGACGTTAATGGGTTGCTTTTTTGTTGTTTCTTTTACATAACTGCCCCTCAGTTTTTCCAGGTCAGTTGTGTTCTGCCACTCAACAAAAAATAATTAAATGCTGTCCTTTATATTTGAGTTCTGGTTTGTTAAGACATCATGACAGCCAACGATGGTTATTTTTTTTTAAACAAATAATCTCCCTTCTTAAATCTAGATCAAATTAAAATAATTTTCAACAAAGAGAATGTGGGATCTATATTAAAGAGGTTGTGAGTACAGTAGCTGCCTATTTGAAATATGAAAACTGCAATAGGTTTCGATAGGCGCCTTTAAGATTGACGTCCACTATTACAAAACCCTGAGGACACAAAGTGTGGGTGCAGTGCTTATGTTCATAACTGATTTCTTAAAATATCTATACAGGTGGATCTGCAGAGACCAACAAACCCATCTTGCAGACAAGCGATACGAAGTCAACTAATCAATAAACAACCAAAGTCAAATACGCTTCAAAAATATACAAATTAAAAAATTAATTTCAGGTCAAAAGTCATGTTTAAGATCACCAAACACTTGACACAGCATAAGCCAGTACGCCCGAGCCCTGTTGCAAAAGAACTCACAAATCTATTCCAAAACAAGCACAGTAAATGCTTCTCTTAAAATACACCTGCTCGAAAAAAAACAAACAGGATGGTGTGATGTAACTTTAAATAATGTATCTGCTTATCACAATTATCATCAAAAATGAGCCCAACCCAAATAGTCAACAAAAAAAAAACTGATGGAACTGCCAACAGTTTCCAAGATTTATTTATTTTTTTTTTACTTAAAACAAAGTATTAAGTTGAGCGATACCATTAAATTGTACAGCTATGGAGAACAGTTTTGCATCACCCTACAGAATGAATAACATAATACAAACAAGTAATGCGGGACCAGTGATACCTCAGGAGACATACACCACCTTCAGCACAAGCTCACAGAAAATGAGCATGCAGCGATGTGCCTTCCTTACTTAGAAACACTATGAGAAAGAACATGTGCTCCAGCTCGGCTGACACAAGTTGGTGGTTAACTGTGGTTTTCCTTTATGAATTGTGCATAGCGGATATAAAACAAGGAATGGCGCTAATGGCTCATGTACTGTTCACTGCATTCAAACACATCTAATGCAAGTTCTAGGGGTCAATTCCATTGATTTAAACAGTAGCGGATAAAATATTAAAGCAGGAACTGTAATTTTACTTACTTTTAAAAGCTCAAATATAATTTAAAGCTGTAAAAAAAGACTCCAGATAGCATTTAAATGATGGACGCATTTCGAACCACCATCATCTCGCAATAACCTCAAGGTGGAAACAACGACAATATGCAGCACACATTTTAATGGGAAAGGGTCTGTTCATGTTAATTATTCATTTGTTACGTAAGTAATCCTGACTTGCACTCTGTAATATATAAAAGCTTTAATTCCCTAGGCAGCAGATCTGACAGACTACATGGAGGAGAACTAGAGTCAAAAGTCATGGGTCATTCTAGTGAAGGGATTTTGCTGCTGATTGCCACCTCCGTTCCCAGAAGGAACAGGAGACCAACACCGTGCAGAGGAGCCACGTGGAATCAGTGCCACACTGGCATGGCATGACTCTTAAATGCATTGACAATGTTTCTAATGTCTGTACATTCACATGCATCATTAGGAACAGATGTGTAAGTGTATCTGTGTCTACTCATACAATTACAAATGCACATCCACCTATGTTTTCTGACCATTAAGTTAATCTTTCCTATCCTAAAGCAGGAAATGTCACTGCATAGTTTTTCTTTCCCCGTTTCTGCTCGAAGGCTGTTTCAAAAACATGCAAATGTATTTTAAATAAAATAAAACATAGAATGCTTTGTAAAAACGGGAAAAAGGCGTGGATTTTTGCTATAAAAAATACCCTCTGGATAAACTTAACCAATTATAGAAACAAATGATCAATTTGACCTGCAAAACATGCATAACCCTGTAAGCTAGGACAATGACAACACTGACTTTTTTTTTTCAATATTATTTTGCAAAAGGTTGTTTGGCCAAGTGGCTTCTGCTTTTTAAAAATACAAATGCAAATAACATTTGCCACATATCTTCCAATGAACAAAGGATCTGCTGTTCCTTCCAGATGACTAGCAGTAGTTGTGACTCGGAAGATGGGCAGAGAGGTTCTGTCTGGGTAGAAAGCATCAGTCAGGTACCAGGGGTGTCCAATCATGGTCCTGGAGGGCCATTCCACTCCAGGTTTAACAGGTAGAATGAACTAATGAACTACTTTAGGGTCTGGATGGAGGTTTAATTGGTTCAATTAAACTACTCAGAACAGGGCTGGAATGGAAGGGCCAGCTTTGGCCTCCCCTGGTCTCGTTCCCCACCTTGCATTCATACCAGTACCAAAAATAAAATCCTTGTCAGGCCGATGAGAGACAAGCAGGAAGGGATTCTGGCATACCAGCAAAAAGTAATACAAATATGTTCCTTTTTATTTAATGTTCTCCATAATTCATAGCCTGGTAAAGCTAATCAATAGCACCTTAATGAAAACTTGGGCCATATTTTATTTTTCTGCAGCGAAGCCCCATATCAGCATAATGTTGTGCATTGTTTTTGTCCTTGGGCTGTTGACAGATGTGCACCGTACTCTGAGATATCGCAAATATTTGTTCTATGTGACTATAGATGGTTTATCACAATGCCAAGGGTGGAACTAGATATTCTCTTCTTTTTATGCAGCAATAAAGGACCAACACTACATTTTCCCTACTTTTTTTTCATTATTTTTTTTCTTGCTGCTCTATGAACGCCTCTAACAAACCGCACACGTAAAGATAACAGTAACATCCCAATATATCATTTGATCTGTGAAAGAGACTCAGACACAAAGTGTCTCTCGACAAAAACCTCACAGAATTCAAAGAACAATTGCGCTATTTTATTTTATTTATTTTTTTTAACCATGCTTCCTTCCAAACTAAACTTTTCTCTTGAAAAGAAAACCCTTCCGATCTTTCTTAGTTGCGTGGAGAGTGTAATTTTGATCAAATGACTTTTTTTTTCTTCTAAAAAAAATTACGGGCAGTGGCAGAATTATGAGTTAAGTCAGTTTTCCCACATCTAAGACAACGTACAAGTTAGATTACTGCAAGACATCACACTGGTAGAAAAACAACATCTTTTTATGTAGAATTCAATTACACTGATCTCTGCTATGAGCAGTCCCCACTACAGGAATTCCTACATTGCATTGTATTTTATTGTATTGCATGGTATTGTTGTAACAGTACACACTAAAAGCGTAAAAACTAAAAGCGCTATATAGAAGGTTGTGCACACTAAGGGTTAAATGATACATGCATTAATGCCCACTCACAGGCATACATCATAACCCCATGTCTAATTTAGATATAACAGGGTTCAAGTTCTCATATTTTTGTCCCATGAGATCACTAATTGCACCTCTCCGTGTGTGTGTGTATTTCCTTCTTTCTGGCCTTCTCACAATAATAAAATTAAATAAATAAGCAGCAATACGATTATGAATCAAAGGTCAGGTTGTAGTGTTATCACATCTGTCTGCAGTGCAGTATCATAATTGTAATGACCACTGAAACAGACAGAATGCACTTGTCTGTGATGTTTATCTTGCACACTAGCATCACTCCATTTGTCCCTCTATCTAAGTCTTTTTTCAATGCTCCTGCATCTAGTGTGTTCAATGTTAGCATTTTACCAACTTTAAAAAGAGGCTTTCTGCCTTCTGCTGTAAACTTGCTTTTGCTACATTTATGCCCACTTGTCCTACTCTCTGTGTTAAACTGGAATTTTATAAACTTCAGTTATGCCCCCTCTTTTTTTCTAGGTTGAAGAGATTTCTACCGTTCCTCCAATGCATGCAGGCTCACGCTGTCTTGATTGAGAGGCTGATTCGAGTCAACACGCCACTTTCAATACAGCACTGCAAGGAACTGTCCTACACGCAACACCATTTGCATTGATTTGCATTAGCATTTGTTATGTAAAGGAAACAGACCAAACTAGAATCAGATTCTATCTGGATGTGTATGGAAGGATTTCCAATCCCACACATCACTTTTAAACTTTTTTTTTTTTTTTCTCGACGGTGATGACGACTTGCTTAACATTTCAGATTTATAAATGTAATTTAAACATTTGGTATATAAAAGAAGAATTTAAAGGATTTTGGCTGGAACAGAGTTGCCCATACTAGCACAAACGCTGTATTTATAGCCGTACTAGCATGACAAAACATGGTGTCATACCTTATTAAATGGTGCAACACAATGGTTCTCTAAAAAGGGGCAATGGTAGCACTAGCCAAGAAACAATGTTATACAGATGCTGTTATTGTAATGGTATCCCAGTGGTATCTTTTTTTTAATAAAGGGATCACAGAAACAACTATGTGAGCTTGCATGCTATTTGAACAATATTGTGTGGGTTAGTCACAGATCTGAAATAAAATAATCATCTGAAATGCTACCCTAGACTCCCTTATCTCTGTTCGGTTATATGGTTTGAGTTCTTACAAAAGAGACGAATCTTCTCGAGGCTCTTACTAATTAGGTTATGCAGTCTTGGACAGGTCCAGACTCATTAGGCATTGTTTGCTGCAAGAAGTCAATTTCTGTGTAAACCTCTCATTTATCAATCAGTAACATTCACTTAGTACTTGGGTGTTGCTTCAACTTATACAGTATTGTACTGCCATGCCTTATTAACCCTAAACTGCCCGTTTGTACTGTAGGGTTGAAAATACAGAAATTGTTCTACTTATTTATTTGCATTGTTTTCACTGCTATTTTTGTTTCAAAATAGGGTGTAGATGCATGAAACTACTTTGTACTCTTGGTCTCAGATTCTGATTGCGAAACAACACATTTCATGGCTAATAAGGGCCTAATGATTGTCGCATTAGTAATACACTCACTGAATACTATTTGCACAACTCCATTCACCACTGTGCAGTGAAAACTTCTTCTATCAACTTCTAATTTATTTCAAAAAGCTCTGAGATTACAACACTTTTGGGCCATATTTTCAAAGCATTTACTCCAGTCTTTAACTTCTATTTTTTTTGTCTGTCCGTTTTACAAGACTAGAACCAAATAACTAAGTTAGACATGTCAAGTCCTCTTCAACACTGTCAACGTGTTTTGTTTTTCATTTTGTAACAGCAACATGATTTTGTCTCCTTTCAAAAAGTAGGAGTTAATTAAAGAATAGAGGATATAATATGAAGACTGTGGCCCTTTCTGTCAGTACAGAGAGAACGGGTGGACTCAAATATCTATGGACCAACATGGAAGAGAAAGCCATTCTTTCTAAGAATAACATTCTGAAAAGTATTCAAAATTAAGAATGGAACTGAATTGTGATAAGAGGACAGTGAAACAGGATACTTAAGCTGAGGAAAACGATTCATATAAATGCAGTTATAAAACCTTTACTAACTGCTTTACAGCTTGAACTGAAATAAGTGTGTCTCTTGCAAGAATGTTCTATTTTTACTGTCTGTAGCCTTGACAGAAAAATGATAGCCACTATAAAAACACTTTATGCCAGTTTACATGCATGACTCTGCTGTGAAAATATTTTTGGGATGAACTCAAAACATCCAGAATATCTCAATTGGGCTTTTGAAACAATCACGTCATGCATCATTTCAATACGGTAAGCTCAAGTCTTTGCTGTTTCATTTTAGTTTCAACGTTCTCTATTTTAATTCCCTGTATTGTTTAAAACTTTAAGAACACACTTTTTTTTTTTTTTTTTTTTAAGTTTTAGTTATTTAATGAAACGTGTTGCATGCTGAATTAAGCCAGTGTAATTATGTAAAAAGGGATGGTGCAGTTTTTAGTTTTTTTTTTCTGTAAGGCAGCTTGAATTTATGGCGTGCCCTCAGACAGTGTGATGGTAGCTATTCCTTGCACCACACCATCATACATAATGCAAGAAGAAAAATGTTAACAGAAGAGGAGAAAATCGTCAAGGTGTCCTTACAAATCAGGGCAGTGTCATCATCTCATTTACTGTGGCATTTCACCAGGGCCCCATTTTCCCGTGCTTCAGCCTCCCCCTCCCTCTGACTGAGCTCACCACATTTGGAAGACAGCAAATTACGTTAGAAACGGTGCTAGTGTGCGCGAATGTTTTAATTCAGTAAATCGACACATTTAGGCATACATGAGAAACCTAACAAGCAAGGACTTAAGTATAGGTTATTTATAAAGCAGTCATTTTTGGGGTAAGAATCAAGTTATTTGAAGAATACCTTCTTTAGATTTTCTTTCTCGAGAAAGAGTCTTTTTGGCAAGCCCTCATTAAGTAGTTATACCAGCATAGGTCTTTGAAAGAATGTGTCTTAGATTAAATTCACAGCCACTGCTTCCCAGTACAGAACCTAAAAGCATTAACATAAAAATAACTTGTATGTTTCCTAACGGATTGTTTAAAAGATAAATGTAGCGTGATTAGTGTTAAGATGCATTGCCCATGACAAATTTCCATCAGTAAGCTGAACTACCCCTTACAACAATGTGATCTGTACACACAAACTATGCAGTGCTACCCTGTATAATCTGGTAGTACACACTACTGTGTCCATCAAATATTATAAAGCGGTCGAGAGGTCTAGAGTTGAATAACTTTTTGGTATTCGATTCTGCCGGGTTTCCATTTTATTTAAGTTGGACCTTTTCTTGCATTCTAATAAAAAAATAATAATAATTACACCCCATCGTAAAGCAGATCGAGTGCTTGATCTCTGAAGGTCTCTGAATTCAGCTTAATTTAGGTTTCAACATACTTTCTTTTCCACACATTGTGCTCGCTGTACAAACAGAATACTCCATTAACTTTCAGAGTGCTGTGGTTATTTCACCCATGAGGATAGTAGAAACACAGAACTCTATGATCGTGTTCAGGCTGCATCCTCGCTACACTGTACACCACAAGGTTTTGTGAAGGGTAAAGTAAACTGGTTTTAAAAAGAAAAAGGTTTCTAAAATGTTGATGATTTTAACTGATCTGGTCGTCAAACACATTCCTGGTGGTGATACAATCTCACAGCCTCTCGCAGTGCCTGCCTGAGAGATGGTCTAATCTAATTAACCAGGAGGGAAGAACCCAGAGTAGGCTTTTAGGCCAGTTTATATTGCCCAACTTAGATTGTAATGATTTTGGATCCACTTTCTAGCGTTTTTCCCTACGGAGTGTTTTGTGTATGGCTTGAGTCATCATTGTTTCAATCTTCAGAAAAAGAGTTCAGCTGATGGCAAGGTTACAGCAAGCTAGACATGGAACACTCATATTCTGCAAACCTGCGGAAAGCTTAAAAGAAGCTAACATTGAGCAATATCACAACACTGACAAGGCGGTAGTCCCAGGGTTCTGCAAGAGCAGAATGTGTTCAGGCCAGGTAGCAGAATACCCCTTGGTAGGGATTCCTACAGTACTTAACAACAGATGGTGCTGTCTGCGACCTCACACGCGAACAGAATTAAGATCCAAATGGACTTCAATTAAAACAGCAGATTCAGTACACACATCAAACTGAACATTTAACCCTATGAACGGTAGTCTGGTCTCATCGTTACAAAGGAAATAGCAAGAGCTATTGAAATGGGGCACAGTTCTATGGTACAAAATTCATTTCAACATTAAAAAAAGAAGTCTGCTCGAAACGTTTGTCATTGAGTGCATTCACTTTCTTTTAGCTTATTTAGCACTATTGATTGGTTTACAGTTATTGATTAAAGATGCTCTAATTTTAACAAGATTACTTTGATGATCCAGAGCAGAGATCATTCACACACTGTATATATTTAGTTACATACTGTATCGAAAGTGAAATGTGGCAGTTTGGCTAGGACATGAATGAAGTAAAGTAACATCCCACAACTCAAGCCTAAAGTAGCAAAGGCTTTTTCAGCATGTCTACACGCTCCACGCCGTTCCTGCTGTACCTGACCACTTTCGAAAGAGGTCCCCATGAGCTCATACAAACTACTAGACCCACTTAAATTTGATGTGTTTCTCAGATAAGTCAAACCCGTCTGTTACTGTACCAAAGTCAGTAACTGACACCACAGAGCCTTTTTCTTTCTTCTTTTGTCATGAAGCTCTTACTTTATTATTCTTGGCAGGGAGCGTGGTTAAACAACTTTCAGGTCACTTCTTTATAGAGCCTGCGCTCAGCAGTTTCTTCAGTAGTTGACTGACGACATTGGATTAGCAGATTCTCTCTTTCTGGTTTTTTTTTATATAAAAGTCAAGAAATCAAAGTTGCCCCCCCCCCCCCTGGAATTGCCATGATGGTGAATTTTTATTTTCATCTTTTAATTAAAAGTGGATTTTTATATTTATTTTTCTAAAACCTAGCCTTTAATAATTTGGTTGGCCACCGCAAGCCGCTCGCCAGTTTATATTACTGTGGCATCTTTTCAGCTATTTATAGACGCAGTGTGCTTCTTCTGGTTTAGCCTTCTAACTTTTTTAATAAAATAAATTACAAACTTGCCTTCTGTGACAGACACAAACTGCAACAGCTTTAATTTACAAATGCAAATTGGACAATATTAAACATATGCTGCTGGTACTGTATATGTTAAAAAAAAACACAGAAGCTATGTTTGCTACAAGTAGTATATAATATAATTCCATTCCACTTATACACCTGTTCCTAAAACTGTCCCTTTCCAATGTTGAGGGAATGCACTTTGTACAAACTGTACAGTGATTACATATAAAGCTGTGTAATTAAAGTGTAGGAACTACTACAGACTGTTATTACTGTGCAACTTGTTAGCTTCAGTGTAGGTGGCTTCCAGTTTGTAAATCTTTATTCCCACTAAACCCTTACTTTTTATCACACTGCCTGGAAAGCTGACTTGCTAGATCTCTACCTATCGTATCATCACACAACTGGAAAATATATATTTTTTGTTTTGCCAATAGGAATTATTACACCATACTTAACCCTCCAGCAGACCGCTACACGTACATGGCTCATAGTTCATCATGCCCAACCTAGGAAACATCCTAGTTCTAAAATCGACTCCAAGTCAGTCTTTTAAAGAAGTCACTCATTACATCACATGTGCTTTCATCCACATCCTCCAGTGCAATATGACTGTATACTGGGCCTTAACCATCATATCATCACTGTCCCATCATCATAATAACACTTCATATGAAAGCACACGCCTACAGATCTGCAAGGAAGAGCAGCTCACTGGTAGAGCATTGCATAGACAGTAGCTTTGTAATTAGGTCAGCTATAATTGCACAGTATTTTTTTGTTAAACTAATATAATTGTTTAAATATGGGATTCCTGTTTAGCCAGTCAGCCTAAATCAGTCAAATCAGAGATGTCTTAAGCCATTAGGTAGAGCACTAGCCATGCCAATGCTGCAATACTAATAATCCATTGAGATAATCCCCCTCACAATACTCAAATAGTGCCGACTGCTTTGATTTGTAGAGAACGACAATGGGAGGACAAGACAAGCATACTACTATAGCCCTGTTTCAATAGGAACGTGCACTTGAGGTAGAACATCTACTGGGACGTGCCGTCTAATCTGGATGTGCTGTCTAATTCTACTGCTTTTGCGTTGATTGATGGGAGACTAATAAAAGTTCCATGGCAATATTCTAAGCCTTGCACATTTGTTTCTGTTACTGAATGCACACAATGTAAACACAAGGTATCCATGCAAATATTAAACACGCTGCCCTTCAAAGTCGCTCTAATCGTTCTACTGGAACTCCTTCCAATATGCGCAGATCTGCAACATCCGGCTTTTAAACAGTAAAGAGCCAGGGTAAAAAACTAAGAAAAGAACATCTGGAACCAATGTAAACCAGGGGCAGAACACCGATTAATGTAACTGCTTATTGACAGATTATCAAATGGACAGTGAAAAAGAGTGAAAACTAGACTCACAGACCTTTTTACTACAGCATCATCATATACGTTCTTGAGGATTCCTAAACTAAAGCGGTCATATGTTTTAAAGTTTTTTTTTCTGTACATGTGTTTTGCCAATTGCTTATTAGCCAGATTAATACAATACAGAGATTGCTAACCCCAGTAGAATATTACATTGTGACTTCATACCATCAATCATAAGATCTTCACAGATCTTTTGTCGAAAGGTTCGTTTAACAAAACTGATGGTTGTTTTAGCTCGTCTTTAATAAATACTTTTTTTTTTTTTAATCTTACAAAATACAAAGAGATTACAAACAAACAACATAAATCAGATCATTTTTGGGGGGTCAATCTTTGAACGAGTGGCATCTCAAGGGTACACCCATATGCTTCATAATTCCACACTATGAAATATTGATTGGAACGCTGAAAAATCATGAGTTCTTTACTTATAGATTGGATTCCCTTTACTATGCACCCACCCCCAAAAAGATGCCAGTGGTACCAATGTATAAATACATAAATAAATAAATAAAAAGAAAACATATTTACCCCTTAACTGCTTCAAACTCAACTTTCAGACTTCACAAAAGCTTAGCTCTATAAGATACAGTCCACTGATTTTGAACAAAATATTCCAACGCATTTATTTGCTTCAGATGCAACAGAGGCATCCAGGAGGTGTCCCAAATTACTCGCATGTCTGGTGTAAATCATTTTGATTTTTATTACCCTTAATAAGTTGATGCAATGCCATTTTTCTTCCTGCCTATCTTTCAAACATTTAAGTCATATTTACAAGGAACTTGTTAAAATATTTAATAATATTTAGTGGCAATTTCAGCAGAGCCTGACAGTGTTTAATTTATACTCTAAGTGTTTCAAAAGGAAATGACATGAATAATAAACTGTCAAGCTCTACCAATTTACATAGTTGAGCCATAACTCTGCTACCTTAAAAAAAAAAAAAATGAGGAGATTTTTAACAAAACTGGTCATAAACTAACAACTGAAAGCTCTGTGTGTAAATGTTGATAGAGACAATTCAGTGAGCAAGTATGCCAACTGGTACCATCACAACACATAATTTAACCTTTCTTTTTTTATATATGCAATATCGCTGCAACGTTTACAAGCTAGATGATTTCAAGCATGCAAATTGTTTTGTAACCTTTCAATTTAGCAAATGAATATACTGTGCAGCCACTGTGCTTGCTGATGCGAGTGGTCAACACTGCAGCTACGCTATCGCTGACCCTGCCTCTAATGCCGTACATCACTTGTGTGTCAAAACTGAGAAACATCCCAATTTTAAGACAACTTCCCTCTGAATGTTTCATCTCAGTGTGGGTTTCCCCAAATAATGCCGACACGCTTGTGAAAGGAATCTGCTGTATCTGCGAAATCTTTAAGAGCCACCCCTACCCTAAATGAAAAGCCCTCCAAATAAAAAGCATCATGATACTGACACAGATTAGTCATGAATACAATCTCCCCAGCGCCCTCTCGGCATGACTCTAATTAACAGCCAATTCATCTCCACTGAACTGAACCAACACACACTGTAATATATGGTTAGTTTGGTGACTAATCTATTACTCTGCAGCAACTGTGCATAACTGTACATAGGTACACATTTGTCGTAAGCATGTACCCTTTTGTGATAGTGAGCGAGCCTAGCAGCCTGCTTCCTGTAACACTGAAGCAGTTGCTCCACTGCCCTTTTGACCTGTGCAGATAAACAGATTAAACAGTAAATGTAGAAATATATATATTACTCACCAAAGATTATTTAGCATTAAAGTGCGTATTAGGATGCATTACACTGTATTGTTGTATGGTAATACATCCATAAGCATAAGAAATATCCCGAAGCAAGCAGGGTGGGGTGAAACACAGAAAAGTCAATAAAACTACCTACTGACTTATTTTAACAGTGGTTATCCCAACCCCATCTCTGCTGATGGCTACTATTGACATTGCTTCTAGAAAACTTTAATGGAACTCCTGTATTGCCTCTCTCTTGACCAGAATTCCGTTTCCGTTTTGTTTTATGTCTGTTGCCTCCAGTGCATCCTTTTACCCAAGAATCCCCTGCTTCTAATATTGAACAATGGTCCTTTGAAACCACTGTACAGTAACTAATGCCTACCATCATTAATCTGTCCAAAGCGTGATGTGAAAATGCAGGAGGCTCGGCAGATCAATATCATTTTATTGTTGCTGCATGGTTCTGGACATACAGCTGTGCCACAGAGAGCCGGCTCAGGTGTAGGGGAGATGGCTCTGGATTTCTGCAGGACTGGTCACCATGAAAAAGATCGGAACACCCTGGTTCTCTTCTAGTTTTACCCTTAAAAAAGGGGAAAGATTTTCATGCTATTAAATTTTAGACACTTTTAGGAAGCCTCCGAACAAACGCCAGCTTGACCAAAAGCACAGAAAACACGCTGTCTTTGCAATCTGACCCAAAGCCTACAGCATTTCCCATATGGACACTGAATTACATAGCGCACATCCATCAGATACATCAAGCAGCTCATCAGAGTCCCCAAGGTTTCAATAGAAAATGGCATTAAATAGTGTTAAAGTCAAGAAGATTTGAGCAGACACTGGCCCAGATGTTTAGCTGTAACTGTATTTCTTATTCTATTACTTTTAATATACTGTGGTTCACTGCAAACATTACAAACAGGTAAGGGGCTGTCATAAAAGTAATTTAGACTATTTGCAATGTGGGAGTGTGTTTTGGCTCAATACCATGTGGTTCTGTCTTCCAACAGTTATTGGAAACTTGCATTACACTGTCTTTAAAGCAAATTGTACCCCAACACGCTCCATCTAAACCATACAAGGAAATTGCAAGTCATTCACTTACAGGCTGTATTTTACAATGGTGTTTGGCAGTGTCATACTTGCTGTTTAGGGACTAAAGCACTCTCGTATTATCAATTATTCAATGAAGCTCTGTGAAGCTCTGATGTCTATGACTGCCGGCATAGGACACTAGGGAACAAGTTAAAAAAGCATAAGGACAATTCTGTTGTTTTCAGGGCAGCTGACAATCATAAACAAAGGTACAGTAAAGCAACAGAGAGATATTTCAAGATTAGGTTTTGCAATTTGCAAGTCAAGATGTCAGACAATTCTGATCAATTCCAGGTGATCATTTGAGTGATCCATCAATCCATTCACATTACACAATTAGCATAAGCACAACATTATTTCCAATCAATCCCAAATATATAACTTGCAGCTCAGATGAATGTGTCCTTCCAGTGATTCAAAAGCCTCCACTGCCCTTTTAACAAACCTCCAGTACAAAGAGATTAGTGACATAAGGGAAATGTAAAGACTCTCTTAGCACTGAGGACTTTACTTACAGTAAAAAGTTTTAAATGCGCATTCCCCAGGAAATAAAGAACAGATGGATTTGGGATATCTTTTCTCCTGGGACCAGCTTTTACTGTGTTTATAAGAATTCCCCTTTCTCTGTTTTTTTTCTTCATTATTGTAGTTGTTATTAATATACTTAAATCAGGATTAAAGGAACTGGTCACCTTTGCTGATATACTGGTCACCAATGGTTTGTACACCTTTAGCATCCAATTCCGATACCCTAGTGTGTCCCTCTGCATCAGGAACCATCTCTTCAAGGATTCCCACAGGTCCCACTAAAACCACTGGAACTAATGAAAAACACCATTCACCTGGGCAACACTTGGGGTGTCGCTTCGTAGATTTGTTTTTTTAAATAAGCAACTCAAAGTCAACAAGATTATCATTTATTTTTGTTTTTATATATAGAAAAACAAATGGGGATAGCCAGGAGGATAATTATTACATTCATGTGTTTTGTTAACTGTATGTTCCTGCTTCTATCTAATTATACAGACCAAGAGCAGTGGAAAAGATATAGCTGTGCTCTAACTGTTCGTGTGGGCACACTAAAATAATACTATTGAACACTATTTATCCAGAACCTGGTTTTATTGTGTTGCATGTGTTGATAAAACATGTGTTGACATAGCACCTAAATTCATGGTTTCCTTCCCAGATACACCTTAACTTTGTTTTGAGCAGCTCCACCCTGGGCACATAGAAATCTGAATTTTCTGGCACAGAACGATGAGGAAAATACAATTGTTTTCTAATTTCTCAGTGTGCTGTTTAAGAACTTGATCAGACTACAATAGATATTGTTAAGTAAACACAGTACAGGGACTGACTCAAATTGCTTCGCTGCTGTGTTTCTTAGGAAATTTCATTAGCTGCTTGCTCTGTCTGCCCACCAGGACCCCAGTGTAAATGCTGCATCCCATTAGATTACCCAAGGGCTTGCACACAGAACGGGACCTGAATTGAGTCTCAAATAAATCCTGTTGATGTTCCAACTGTTCCATCCATAACATATTAATTACGTTCCAAATTATCATTAGAATGCTGGCTCTCAGAACACACTGCTTGGAATCCTTGGGCACCGATTTCTAATGAGAAATAAGCACAGAAAAATTCAAACTAGTCAGCTCCTGAGAAGTGCTGCCTGAACGTTAATATTTCCAACAGTTACAGTATTTCAGAGAGAACGTCTTGTTATGTACAGAAAACATACTTAAAAATGACCCCCCTGGTGAAGCTTCCATCTATGTTTATATAAACCTAATGAGTTCTTAGGTCCTTTCAGTAGTGTAGGTACAGTAGTTCACAAGGATGGCTGCCTTAGACTTTATTGCATTGGTTATCACCACTGCTTCCCTGAAGCTCTAAACACTTGGTTTCCTCATAGAATCTGCATCAGCTGACACCAATGTTGTGCTCTTAAGAGGCATTCTTCAGAATCAACGTCTGAAGCCATGAGACCTGCTTTGTTAAGCCTTGAGCGACTGGAGAGATCTACCAGAATGACGAAGTGCTCGGAGTAAGCTACAGTTCAGGTTGGAATTAGGGTTAGGATCAGGGTTAAGGTTTGGGTAAATGATTGCGTAAGGGTGATAAGAGTTAAACGTATAGTTACAGTAAAGATCTAAGGTTACGGAATGAAATGTCAGAGTTATCTTAAGTAATGCATTCTTTTGTGTAATGTTTCTGTTTTCGTTTTCACATCCCAGTGACTTTTTTAAAATGTTTAATTCCCTCCTGTTGCCTCAATAGAGCTCTCAGAATCACATCTAACCTCCAAGTACACTTTATTGATGAGGCTGTTACCTTTAACCTGCCTATATAGAAACAGTATACCTTTCAATGGTTTTCAAAATGCTTTCCAGGACCATGATCATTCAAAGTCAGTAAACTGACAGTATTTGTATAGACTGACAGCTTTCAATAAATGACCTATATAATTCTCCACCATGTCAAATCAAATCTTCACTGTAAAGCACACAGTAAAAGCAGCTCAGCAGATGTTAAAAGTGCAACACAAGTTGACACAGTTATTTAAATCCTAATGTGGATTGCACTAATTGTACTAAAACCTAGAATCAGAAAATAAGGGCAAATTAAGAGACTTCCAAACTGCACTATCAACTCTTTGGATCTATCCCCATAATAGGATTTTAAGGACAAGCCTACTTATAAAACACATTTTTAGGTTTACAGTGCTCGCATCTCTCTTTTCTGCCAGACCTTTCCTTTACATTCCGTGCAATAAAATACTGTGCCACATCCACAGCTGGTTCTTTCTGATACATTTTATTTCATTTAAATGAATTATCTTTATGACCCTGAGAAAAAAAATTAAGAATCACCAGGCTTATCCTGGCAAACATAACAAAACATCCGAACAAACAAATACAATTTAATCTATCTATCTATTGCATACCTATAAATGACATGTTTTGTTTGTTTTTTAAAAGAAACATGTGAATGGTTTTCTGAATTGTGAAGGCAAAGAAAGGTGAAGGACAGTTTGCAAGAAAACTCAAATAACCATCCCTACCTTCTATACAAATGTGCTATGCAATTAAAATTAATCTACTGATTTTTTTATAATATAAAATATTATTTTATAATAATATTTATTTATATTATAATATAAAATTACTTTAATATGCTGGATATAAAACATATCCAGCATATTAAAGTAATGTTAATATGCATCTTATTCTAACTTAACTTGTGCCAACTCAGTTTAGCAAAACGGGATACAGTCATATTTAAACAGCTCCATTTAAAATGCAATTTGATTTGCTGCCAAATTGCTAACAACTCTTTCCCACTTCAACGTTAGGATGGGGTAAACATTTAATTAGCATTTGCACATAAGAGAGAGAGGTCTTTGTCACATTTTGTGTAATGTATCCCAGAATGACCACTACTTTTAAAGATCTACCGCTTTGGTTATTTCAAACTAACAGATGTGTTGAGAAAAAACAACACCGCTGACAAAAAGCATTGAAACTGCACCACGAAACTACCAGGACACAACATGTTTAAATAATCCAAACTTTTCCTTAATCACAGCATCAAAAACTTGGCTCGTTCCTTTTTGAAGAGACAGCTGCCATATCTCGCAGCTATTATTAAATATTCGCCAAGGACTGACTCTAAAATATTTACACTTTCCCACAGTACCCCAAAATTGTCCTTGTACGAAAAGATAACAGCTTGGGTGGTGCGTTCGTATTCTTTTAATCAATTAGTGAATTTAGAGTGGCTACAGCAAAGGAAAAAAAAAAAATCTTTCAGGCATTCTTTATTCTAAAAAATGCTTAAACAAGTATTTCCGCAGCAGCTGAACTGATATTCTGGGCTTCATTTCCAGAGAGGTCACGCTAGTTAAGGACGTGACGTGACTCTCTGAATGGATCCTATTTTGAAGCAAGTGTACATTACTTTCCAAGAGGAATAGAAATAATTTTAACTGTATAAACTTAACAAGAAACTACTCAGAATAATAAATCTACCTACTCCTTCCTGCAACTGTATTATACCCATTATAATCGATTTCTTCCTTTTAAATCTCTTTTGCCTTGTTACTGTATTTCCTTCAAAATATAGTCCACTCTATCTCACAGGCCAGGATTAAAAGTGCATCTCAGTCAACATGGCTTAAGTTTAACTATCAGCCTCACAAGCATGCACTTCCAGTATGGAGGTAAAGTTTGCTAATTTATTTGTTTAATCCCTCAATTCAGTTGGGTCAAGTTGGTGCAATGTTTTAGTCCTTAATCAAAGCAAATTAATTGGTAATTAAAACAGATGGGACACAAAATGAACACCAAACAAAGCCCTGTGCTCTGAATTCACACTTCCAGTGCAAAGAAAAAGCAAACTAAATGTAAAATGTAAAGCAAGGGGAAACCTGTGGTACACCAAATTTAGCACAACACAGTGATCACATACTGTAGTACAACCATAGGCCAAGTAACCCTCAAATTCACCATGGTAAACATTTAGAAGGGAACGCATTGTGCAGTAAAGAACACTGGGGCCTAGTTAAGCATGGGGAAAGTACAGTAAAGCATGGGTGATTTATACAGGGGAGCCCTTTGATCAAACCTACCCCTTTGTCTGGATCAGCAAAGTGGCCAGTTCACACCAGGGTCAGTAATGTTGCTGTTTCTCCAGCAAGCTCCTGGAGGCACAGCTTCCACAAAGCAGACAGGATCTCAATGATACGGCTCGTCACCTATGACAGCACACCACCCCTCCAGGCATCAGACACTGAAGTTTTTTGTCAATGGGATCTGTTCAGATTTCCTTGGGCAGAACTGAAACCTTCTGCCTACCTGCTGGCTAAAGCATACTACCGCTGAAACACCGGTAGCTTTCATACTATGGAGACATGGAAAGCAAACTGCTGTACAACTGCATTCTGCTGAGCAAGCTGCTGGCAAAGGAACCGCGCCACACATTCGCGTGACACTAGATGCACATTCTGTATTATTATAATTATGATTTGAAGCTAGGCCTTTCGACAGGCAACTGTCTTTCCAAAAAGAGTTGTTTCGTAAAGCTAGTATGCTACTTTCTCCTTGCTCCACCCCCCCCCCTTTCAGGATTGACCCAAATTCTAGATTCAATCCCCAGGGCAGGATGACTGCCGTTTACAATAACGCTATGATAGGTGCCAGGAATGCACCTGTTGCTGTAACCATTATGTTTTTGTCAACACGACAGAGACCCATGTGTGGAGTTCTAGCTTTGTGATCACCATGGAAATCTCTCTCTCTCTCTCACTCTTTAGGGAAGGAAGCAGTGAGTGGTTGCCAGCAAAGTGCAATGACATGAGGATAACCTGCTGTAGTCAAAGGTTTCTGCATGTGTCTTGCCAGGTGCTGCTGTTGATACAGCGTTGCAGGACACTGTTTAACGCAGTCCAGTCCTCAGGCCTTTCTAAAACAGGGTCTTTCTTCCATAAACCCCAGCCAAGGCAAAGCAATCACTGATGATACAACTGCATGTATAACAGTTAAATAGCTAACATGGCATGAGGATATGCGAGATCTATTAAAACACATGATACAACGCATGACAAACAGTGTTACTTATCATCGTGTGTGTGTTGTGTGGTGTGTATGTGTGGGTGTATATATATATATATATGAAATGTGTGTTTCATAAAACACTTTACAGTTTAACACCATTCTTTTTACTTTTTTCTTTTCTTAAAAAGTAATATAAAAATACTAAACCCACAAGACAAAGAGAAGCACCCCCCCACCCCCATGTAGTTCGCTGGCAATCGATGTATACATTTGAAGCCCTCCACTCCAAGTAGCTGTCTCATTCAATTTTAAACTCATTTTTCACTTGACCTCAAAGAACACATTCTTTCAGTACGCTAGGTATGTAAATCAAACGTTATTGCTTGTAAGTACATCTCAGGTATTCACCGATCTCCATGTAAACTCAGAAGATGGTGGTGTGGCCTCAGCAGCGGCAGGACCAGCAGTAATTATGGAGGCGTGTCAAAGTCCAGTTAAAGCAACACTTAAAACGGGAGGGTCTGTTTCTTGTTCTTTTTTTTTTTTTTTTTTTTTTTAGCTTTGTATGAACTAAAACAGGTGGCCCCTGGCTCACTATGCCTTCTTCAAATGCTTTCAAGAAAAACATTTTAAAAAGTGACCAAATTGACTTTCTATCAACATTGCCCACCCCATAACTTATAAATATCAGTAGAAATTACAGGGGTGAAAAACATGCAAAACCGGTCATGAAATCTAATTACTCTTACTGGACACTAAAAGCTGCTTACCCCTGATTCATCTCCTGGCTGATACTATCTATCTATATAAAATCACAAGAGCTTGCTGTTCTACTCTGTACTAATTTCAGAAACTTATTAACAGGTGTCGAGGAATCACAAGCTAATATTCCTGCTTTTTTTTTTCTATCACTCCAAGCTACAGTTTATATAGACCCAGTTAAGACTGCCAGATGCCAGTCACAACCCAGTAATGGGTATGTGGATCCTGCACCTGCCTCCATCCCCCCCAACATGCCCACCCTGACGTCTTTTACCTTGTCACAAGCCGGCCTCCTTGAAGTAGCCTGCATGTCCTTACGTCTCCCCTCACCTTGAAGAGTCTCAGGATTACCTTGCATTTACTCTCAATGCTCCTTCATTCCTTAAGACTTATTAAGAATGATAATGAGCTTCGAAGGAGCAGTATGTCCCTTTCTCTCTTGCACTCTCTCTCTCTTGCTCGCTCAACACAATCTCTCTCTCTCAGTTTTTCCCCCCTCAAAGGCATACAGGACATATCGCAAAAAATGACAACATTAATCAAGGATCATGTTTCTAAAAGTCCGCCCTTATTGTCATTGTGATTTCTGCAATGTATTTATTTATTCACGTATATCATTATTTCTCAATCTGTTTCATTTATTTATTCTTTCCATCTGAAGTCCGGATGCACCATCGTCAGCCTCATTTCATCTGGATTCCTTTAAAACAAATTTGCAGGGGGTTGCTGACTTAAATTCCACCATTTCTTTTGAAAACCCACAGGCTAATCTCTCGCTAAAGACAGCCAACCTTGCTTCCTACAGTTTTGTCTGGCTCCTGCAGTTCTAGGCAAGCGATGTGCTATACGAAATCCATAACTATTAAAACACCCACTAGTGCTGAATTGAGAAATACTAAAATTCAATGACAAACGTTTCGAACACAAGTCTTTGCAAAAGACGACATCGAAAAAGACTTCTAGTCGAAAGGTTTGTCATTGTGTTTTCGTTACTTTTAGTATTTCTATATGTGCTGTATAAGTGGAAAAGCAATATCCCTAGTCTAGACTCAGCCAAGACAGTCCTTCAAATGAACACCTTGTCATACAGTTAGTACAAAGGGGTGGTACTTCCTGCCAATGAACCTAAAAGCACTGAGAGCTTGCAAAAATATACCCAACTTCCCATGCTGTCCATAGACAGTACTACAAAATACAGTGCTGTCTCGTTAGAAGGCGGGCCTTTAGCCCTTGTATTCTCGTTATAAGGCGGAACACAAATAGCACGGCTGCATTATAAAGAGGGAGTAGCGTATGGCAAGTTGTTTTGTAATGCAGTACCTGCAAACAATAAGTGGCTAACCCACAATTAGTTACACAAGATCACTGACATGCTTATCATGCTCTGTTACTAACAACACAAATTGTTTAAAATCTTTAGAAACTAGGGGTATGCCCCCACAGCAAGCATGCATAAATTAAAAAGGTGCTTCCTCTACTAGTTAGTCCCAGGACCAGCAAGACACAGACCCTTAGGGTCAGAGGGGCAGCAGAAATGTCAGAACCTCATTACATGTGGCTCAGGTACTAGAGCAGACTGTTTATTCACAGGACACTTACTTCAAAACCGCAGACCATGAGATGTGAGATATCCACTGAAAAACGCTGGGCTTAACTGAATGATCCCAGTCACAGGTGTGCCTCAGCACCTGGATGATTCTGTTTTGTTTCTCGCTGTAAACTCATTCTAAACGTGGTGCTTATGAGGTATCCACTGTTGATGCCCCAGTGTTTCACTAATAATGCACGCATGCATCCAAATGGTGTGCTTGATGCCCCTGGGGCACTTCTGCAAATGGTAGGGTTTATTTCACCTCATAAATGCTTTCAGTAATGCAATTTTAATAAATAAGTTACTAACCATATAAATACCAAACAGTAACAGAATAATGTGGCCTAACAGTAAACAACAAGCTCATAGCAACAGTTTATTAGCTAGGAAGTCTGTCTGGTTCCTGCATCTCCTATAAAAACATCTGTATAAATGAGAAATTAATGTTTTGATTTTAACAGTAACTTAAGTGCAAGTTTGTTTGTTGATTTCCTTCTTCAACTATAATCACTTGTCAGCAGCCATTGCTTTGTTCCACAGTAACTGCATTGGCCAGCAAAGCTGTGCTCAGTACCTATACAAAAACATGGCCAGTCGCTTTCCACTGAGAAAACTAGTCACATCTTAAAGCCAGGCCTTATACCAACTTAACAGACAGTATTAGGATGTAAGCATGTGACCCCTACGCTCTTTCTTATTTTTACTAATAACAGTACGATAGCTACGTAAGATACAGCATTATACGCAGGCTTAGATTACTTGCTTTAATATAGATGAACACACACAATAATCTACATGTAATGAAAACTTACTGGGAGACCCTGGGCTAGATTCCATAAGCTCCAAAACGAATAAAGAAACAATTTAAGACCACATAGAAGACCCTAAATTAATTGTCTAATGTATTATTTCTTTTTCTGCTGACTCACTTTATCGTATGTGTTCTGTAAAAATCATGCTAATGATGATTTTAAATAAATTGAGAATTTAGCCCAGGGTGTCACAATATTTGCTGCGTGTGTGTGTGTCTCATATTATATCTATATATAGTTTTATACAGATACAACAACTCAGTAAATGCTTGCTAGTTACCCCTGTGTTAGGCTGATGCACATACTGGAAGGCAGTTACTGTGGCTGATACTGAATGTAACGAAACAGTTGCGTATCTAAATATCGCCGATCTGCCATTTACTTTTGAAGGCAAACGCAGCGACACGACTCACACACACTGTCAAGAATGCTGGTTTCCACAAAGTCCCCTTACTATGATTTAAACAGTGGTGGTGTTAAGATCCGCCACCATTCTGACTGCACCCCTGTGTGCTGTACCGCTGTACGGCTTTGTCTGTAGAGCAGGTTCCCGAAGGTGTGTTTGAAGACAAGGCATGCCATCAGGCGAATTTTACTGCTATCATTCAGGATTTGAAAGACTACCCCTCTGACCCATTTTACAAAGAGTACTAGTTGTAACCTTGCTGTTTGTCACATATTGTAGATGTGACCTGGAAAGACTTCTGTGTCCAAAAAAAGTGTAGCAAGCCAAGCCATTAATTGTAACACCTTCTTTTTTTTTTTTTTACTACTGATCCAATGACGCAGAATAAAAGTTCTGAAATAATGCATCAGGTTGTATTATATATATATATATATATTATATATATATATATATAATATATATATATATATATATATATAAAACACACAGTGCAGCATTCTCACTGTATAAACTTGTAACCTTGAACGATGCTCCCTATAACATGATGCACATTGACGCTAGTATCTGTAATGCAGTATGAATGGATATTTCATATCTATAACCGATACTTCGCTCTGTATACATTGAATGGTATTATAAAAAAGGGTAGTGTTTAAGGCTGTAACTGAACTCGAGGATCTGATAGGGTAATCATAACAGTGACTCCATCAGATCCCCACCCCTTCTGTTATTCTCTCTCTCTCTCTCTCTCTATATATATATATATACACATTGCTGAAGACAGGTGACTGCTCTTTCAAGTGCATCTCTCATTCAATTGTATTGAAAAAATATGTTTAGGGATTCCGTAGTGTGACAGCTTAGTTTGCATGGCCGTATATACAGGCTTTATTGCGTGTGTATGTGTGTATATGCACCAGTTTACTTTTAACATTACAATGAGCACTGTGGTACAGAGAAGATATTTTAAATCAGCTGGTTTCACAGACCCTGATTAGCAAGAACCTTTCCTAAACTAACAGTCCAAGCACAGCGGTGAGCAGGGTCTGTGAAAAACGTCACTTGTGTTGCAGATCCACAAAAAGACCATGAAAAAGAGGTAGTGTTTGTTCAAAATGCAACAGAAAGTCCACGTTGCATGCTTGTAAAATGATATAACACACACACACACAAACTGTGCACTTTTTATATACATATAAAAAGAAACTACTGACTTCTTGAAAACGTGCGGTTTGTGTTCTAGCTCATATTCTTATGTCAGCAGGCTTGTTTTCTGCTATTTCTTTCCCCTGTTATTTTAAAAAGGAGATGACTTTCCTTGAATGATCTGTTTAACCAAAGCCCGAGGAGAGGAAAAAAAAGAAGTCATTAATTACTTATGTGAGCTATTGCTTCAGAAAGACAATAACCTGCCTGGTCGCCATGGATATGACATATTTGCTCTGAAAACAACATAATAATTAGCAAAGGGGAGCGATCCAAGGAGAATATGCAAACTCCACAGTTTAAAGAGCCAGCATGCCTTTCTTTCCCCGTTATTATTCATTTTATTAAAAACATTACTAAATTACACACAAAGGGAACAGAGAGAGCCCTTTTACTGTAACATTTGGTTTTGCTATACAGAATTACAGAAAATACAGTAATATTTAGGTAAGCACTGGTCCTTTCGCTGAAAAATAATACTGCCTTTTAAAACTGTGTTTTGCAAAATTTGTGTTTGAGATTGAAAGGTAAATTGTCATCAATAAACGTTTACCATTTCACAGAGCGACATCTTGCGCTAATTTGTGTTGTTGCTGTATGGGATGTCTACCAGAAAAACAAAATTTCTCTTAATTAAAATACCAAAGTAAATTATTTAGCAAGTTTAAGGTTGGGGCAAATCATAACAGCAATTATTGCACACAGATATATGTTCAAGCAACATATATACATATATACACACACACACACACACTTTCAGGATTAATACATTCAGATTTACCCAAAATTATCTATAATGTTTAATGTATATCGTTTATAAAACAATGATGAACATGAATTACAGTTTACATTTATAAACGTATTGTGATTTCTACTGTTACTTACAAGCCTTCATTCAAATAGTATCGTTAAGTGTATGACCATGCTCAAGACAATATGACATGCAAAGCATTTGTTTTGAAACGTGTTATTCAAGAACTACACGTTAACAAATTGATAGGCTTTTAAATATTGTAAAGTTGCAGAATCTCGTTTTTTTTATGAATACCCTGTATACCATAAGAAGACGACTCCAAGAAATATAATGTTAAAAAAGGCAAGGTGCAAAAATATACTGTAGGTTTTAAAAACCACAGAAGAACGCAGTAAGTGTGTGGGGAGTTTTGTAACAGTCTGCAGGGCACACTGAACACAGGCATATCATCTGCATGCCAGAATGCACGGTCCCTCTTGAAATTGCTCAGATCACTGATAATAAATACCGACATATACACAAATAAAGAAGTGAACTTGACAGGAAAGGGCATTGTCCCTTTAAAGCTTTTAGCGCATATGGAGTTTGAATTTCTCAAAGAGATCAGTTTAACATCTCCATAGAAACCAGAAACAGATTATCATCAACAGAATAAATAACTCTAATAAATTAAACAGAAGGAAAGCGATCTCAGGAAATTTGATTACTAATGTTCAACAATAAACAGCTGCCGAGTGCGGTGTTTATCTCCGGTGCTAAAACTTTTCAAAAATACATTGACAAAACTAAAAGTAAAGGCTGCCACCAGCCTACACACACACACACACATATATATATATATATATATATATATATATATATATATATATATAATATATATATATATATAACTATTAACTGATTTTACATGTGACGGGCTGACATTTTCTAAGTTTAATAACAATAAGCTAATATTTACGTTCGCCTATTGTTATAGTATCCTACAAACTGAAACACTGTAATATCCGGTTTCTCCCATTATTAAAATAAAACTACAAAATCGCTTATTAAATATCGGTATCTTAGCTTACCCCACTCCTGCTAGCACAGCTAACGCTACAATAAAAAATATAAAATAATCCTCCTGTTTATTTTATTTTTTTATATTGTTTTTAATAGGGGGGGTGGCCATGCCTGGCGTTACACCTTTACCACTGAAAGCGTCTAAAGACACGCAAGGTAAAGGGATTTCTCAAATGTCAATGTTGTACTGGAGACGTATAGTAAGCTCTACCAACATCTATTGAATGCGAGAAAACCCACTCAAGACCCCTTACAGTAGAGCCGCGCACGCCTCTGTCTCTCAATATAAAGCATGACAGACTAAATGAGCTTCTGCTGTCAGTTTTATTGCCGGCACGGTTAAAAAAAATGACCTTATTTGCATGTCTCTCAAAGTTTCTTTTTATGGAAACTGTCCCGAAGTTTAATTGATCACGTTGACACCTGTTATATCCCCAACCTAAAGTCTCCAAAAATGGATTAAGCATGCTGTTGCTTCCATGTGATATTTGGTCCGACTCGTAAACTTATTGACATAAATTTGAAATCATGTTGTACATTCTGAAACTACCATTGTACAATCATAACCTTGCTGTAGTAGCTCTGACGCTGTCTTATTCCCATAAAGCCTAATAATATTAGAAGAAAGAAGCCTTACTTTCAGTTTTACTGTGTCAATGCGTAGAGAACAACAAAGTTACAGCACCTATTTTTATGCGAAAGCCTAGCTATTTCACAGAATCAGAGAGATATCTAATAGCGAAGTTATAATAAAGTCACAGCTAGCTAATACCGGCGTTACCTTTGAGCGCACGGTCTGCAAGTCACGCTTGTGAGCCACAAGCTATTTATTTACTGTACAGACAGCAGGTCCCTGTGATTCCATGTCCTGTCTGATCGTCGAAATCGACAAGAGGGTAGCTTCCTGCGCCTTTAACAGACCCCCAAAGTGATTGATCTACGGTGTGTCTCGATAGCTACACTCATTATGAAATATATCACACACAAGCCAGTTGCATCTAAGTCATCGGAGCAGATAGAAAATACTTTGATGTCAGTCCGTGCTTAAAGAAATGAAGTGATCTTTTAGAAATAAAACGTAAAGGAGGAGATGCGAAAATAACTCTTACCTGTACTTCAGCTGCTTTTGGGTGACTTTCCAAGTACAGGGAAATGTGCGTTTAGCATGGACGTTATGGGAGCATGCGTGATCAAAGTTGCCTGATTTTTTTTTCTCTCTTTCTTGTTTTATTATTGAATTTTCCTATTTCTAACACCGGGGAAGCAGCCTTAAAACATGTAATGGATCACACTTAAAACAGGAACAGGATTTCTTAATTGAATTTTTCAGTTCGCTACCGCAGGTTGGAAAACCCGGAACGGAGTTCTCCAGGAATCTAGAATTGTAATAATTATTTATTTTATTTTATTTTTTATTTAAAGAACAAGAGTGTAGTTTTGTTTGGGGGGGGGGAATACATAATTTTACAATTGTATAGTATTAAAATAAGTTATTTTTATTTCAGAAAAAAAGTTTAACATTGAACTGAGCTGTTGTCTTTTTATATAAACACATTACAAAATAAATGTAATGGCTGAATTAGAATGAGGCAACTTTCTTGTGGGGTTAATACCTTCTATATTTGCTTAATGTATAATTTTAAAAGCTCCCAGAGGAACTTACTTCCAAGCTTACTTACACAAAAATAAATGACTAGCTCAATTTACAGCTACTTTATTTATGAAGCAAGTATGCCATAAATCGAAAAGCTTTGCATTGTTTTATTCAGCATTTGAAACGTTCAGCGTTTTAGCAGAAATCTCAAGGTTTGCAAATGTAAATTCATGCAACCATACATTCCAAATGAAAAACACTAAAGCATTCTGTATCACTGCCAAAAAGGATATAGCCTGGATATGCTTTTGATTTTATTTATGATAGCGCTACAGAATTTTTAAGTATTTTCTATATTCTTTCTGACTACATAATTAAAGCTAAAGCAGTATTATTTTTTTTTTCTTATCTTAATTGAGAGCCAAAAGCATCAGGGTCATACTAAAGTAACAGTGCCCCCTTCCCCCCAGAAAATGCAAATACCAAACACTGCAGAATAAATTCAATTATAATAAAAGCTCCAATAGGCTTCTATGTGATACATTTGAATAGTTTCATGTCTCTTATTAATCTGTGTTTCCTGAAACCCTTTATCCGGTCCAGCCAATGTTTCAATGCTTTTGATCTTTATCAAAGCTTTCAAAAGCCACAACACAAACGTGGAGAGTGATATTTGACTGTTTTGGGAGTATTTGTCATTTCAGACCTAGACATTCTGGAGAGCAGATCCTAATAATTAGAGTGGAATCATACAGCATCAAAAAGCACAGTCTGGGTTAGGAACTCATTCTAGTTTCAGAAGATGCTGGTATCTTATGAAGCATCACCTGAGTCTGTAGTTTTAGCTGCAAAGGCAGCTGTGATGAGATGTATTTATTGAACAGGCCTGATTGTTCAAACTCCTGATCATTTATATACTGTACACCACTGAGTTACTATATACGTTTTTAGATTAAAACTGAAGTTATTCTTTTGCCTGTGGATTATTTATTGAAAGACGCCCTTATGTTCAAGAATTGGAAAACATATAGCCAAGGTTACACAATTAAGATAATGATTTATAATGACTATTAGCATTCATTTGATTCACCATAAATAAAGGGTTACTCATTCTATAGTTTTCCACAGGAAGAATAGTTTCAACGTGTTCCAGATGCCCTCTGGGTTTGGCCGAGATTAAAGTGAAACTCGTGAAGTGCATTTCCTGCAGTCTCTAAATTACTTATTACATCAAATAAACGTACCCAGTTGATGGTTGGTGCAATACAAGAAAAGATGATACTGATCCCTTCCGATGAAGAACATGCCTTTCACTGGTGGCCATCAATATTGCATCACTTTGTAGTTTCTGGTCATTCTTAACATACTCCTAGTTCAACGAAATAACTCATAAATATATAACAGAGAACTGTACAACTAATCTGGCACTATACAACGGGCATAGAGAATATCCTAGCGCATATTATCCCCTTGACAAGACACTGCTAGGGATAAAACCCTAACACTGCCTTAGGGATAAAACCATGCTGTTTTGAAAGTGTTTAACCTGATTTGTTAAGATATTCACAGCAAATACACAGTTGTATTGAAACGAATGGTTATCAGACATCTTATTCATTGTAATCCGCTGCTCTAGTACTTGATAAGTCCTGCTTTTTTTAAAAAAAAAAAACAAGGAGAACAAGAGTGCAGTTTCTGATAAGCTGTGACTGTGACTGATCCAGCAGGTTCTTCTTTTGACTATGTGCCACAGACACTGCACAGCACAGGACCTCTACACATGCAACCTCAGTGCTGCGCCTACCATTAAATGTAGAACTTTGAAGACGCTGATAACTCAAGCCAAAATGTACGGCATGGCACTGTCCTCAAAGGTATTGTAAACTGTGCAACCACTTTTTAAAAGTTAAAACTTTGTTACGAAGGACTAGGAAACGTAAGGTGATGCGATATTCATGGCTGTCCCTGCAGCTCTTGACTATAGGTACAGTATATCTTTTGTAGTAGTCCGTCTCTCTTTTCCCAGCAGGAACTAGATTCCCCTCATGCAGCGCATGGGACCATTCTGAAGGAGCAGGACCCTAAGGAGAAAAGAAAAAAAAACACACATTGCTGAACTTTTCCTTAGCTGAATTCTGCAGTCTTTCGAACAATTGACAGATTATTGCCAATTAGTTGTTTTGTGATGTGCTCTGTTCTACATACTAAAGGATCTGGGGTGAGGTCAACACCATAGTTAAGTACCAAGGCAGGTAGTAGTTTGACTGGGGATATGTAGAGTGCAGAGGATTTGCAAATAGGTTTCCCTTTATGGTGTCTTGAAAAACAGACACTGTCCCTTTATGCTATATACTGACTGCAGTACATAATCACAGGATATGATATGTTTATTGAAAAAATAACAAACTCTCTTCTCTGCAATGTAACATTTGTAACTTGGTTCCTGTATCCCTGCCTTGCTCTCATGCAGTGGTACTGTGGCACAGCAAATAGTGTCAACCACAACTGCAAACTACTTATCTGTTCACAAACCAATAGCTGATAAGCTAAGCTCTGTGAAACCAGCTGTGATAGGGTAACATTTGATTTGAAATATTCCCATATAATAAAAACACATGTTCAAATTATCTATCCCACAAAGTTATCTTCTCTGCAATGTAACATTTGTAACGTTCCTGTATCCCTGCCTTGCTCTCATGCAGTGGTACTGTGGCACAGCAAATAGTGTCAACACAACTGCAAACTACTTATCAACCAATAGCTGATAAGCTAAGCTGTTGAATGGTTGTGCATGCTTAGATAAAACAAACATTTAGAAATCCAATAAGCTGCCACTGCCAAATATTTCAGTGTTCATGTGTGTTATATTTAGAACTATATGGTTCCTTTTTTGGAACGCGTAATTTTTTGGCTTCGATATAAATGGAATAATCAGTTTCCATAATCATTCCCATTTGGAACCAATCATTAATTTTCAAGATATTACAGAACTTGCAGATGGAACTGGAAGCTTCGAAACTTTGGGAATTTAAACCAGCTTGCCGATAGCTAGATACTTCTTAAAGAACGGTGGGGCACAGATTGATAAACAAAACATTGTTCTGTGCATACAACATAAAAAAATTCTCATCTGTGCTTCAGAAGGCTGCAATAAAGAATGCAAAAAAAAAATAATCAATACATTATTCTGCAGATCACTTGATTCAATAACGATCCAGCAGTATATTGATCGAGATCCAGTGAATTATCAGCCCCCTTCAAGGGCAAATCCAACAGACTCCTGACTCCCTAGTCTTTCCTCTCGCTAATTATTTTGTATTAAAAGCCAATCAGACTGTAGAAATAGATTTATAACACAAACCAAAAGGTATAGCTATTAAAACACACACACACACACACACACACACACACACACACACACAGCTAGAAGCCAAGGTATTATAAACTCGAATAAATTAATTTGGGCTTTGACACTAGGTGATCACAAGGGTTATAGTCCTGCGTAAATTAAACCCTTAAACGCTTATCACGTCCCCCTAATTTAACCGCCGCTCCTCACCTTCACGGATTGTGTAAACAAGCAACGTGACTTCAAATTATATTTGTTTTTTTAATAACCTAGTCTTTTCTGGCTGCTTAAAGACATGCAAAACAATGTTTTGTTTTGTTTTGTTTTAGCTTTGCGTTTGTTTCGTTTCTGTTTTTTTTGTTTAATTATGTTGACAAGACCAACAATGATTCTCAAAAAAAAAAGTTTTAAAAAATACAGACATATATAAACGTGTCACGAATCAAACGACCACAGTTACTACTGGACACTGTCAGAATTGTACTCATATCTCCATTGCATACCAACCTCCAACAGTTGACTTGAAGCTCCAGCACTGGAGTTCGGAGACCCTGACTTCCGTTATGGCATTATGTGCAGGTGACTTGTGCTCTTAATTAAACTAGGTTATCGAATCAGCATGTTCTGAGGAAGGGTTTAGAGACAAAATCGTCGAGCGCCTGAAAAAAGATTTACAACAAACCTAAAGAATTGGTTTTATTTTAAATATGGAAACACTTCCTTTTTTATTGGTTTGTTTGGGGTTTTTTTTGTTTTTCGTTTTTTGTTTGTTTGTTTGTTTTTTTTTGTTATTTAGAGACCAGTTGGGTTTGTTGAATAATTTGCATATCACATGTCAGAAGTCAGGGATATTTTGGTTCTATGCAATAATGTCCATTTTGAAATGTAACATATTTAGCCCTTGTTTTTATCAAGTATCAATTCCCTATACATGTCATAACATACATACATTTACAAATACAAAAGAAGTCATATGTTTCCATTTATGGTAAACATTTCCCTTTTTGACACTTGGTTTGACTTGATTACGTTTACGGGAAGAAAGAGTTAAAAACCATGTTGTAATTTCAGCAAAAGAGGTCAGTTTACACAATCCTATATTTCATTATGACTAATGCAGAGTCAAGTGTAATTTCCTTGTGAGTGTATGTGTAGCACATCCCTTAGAACAGTTCATATCAAAGGGTTTATGAAATTACACCTTTTATTTTCAGACGCATTCTGTCTGGAGGTCTGCTTTGGTGTTTTCGTTTTTTCTTTCTCCCGTTCCACTTTTCTTTATTAAGGCTTCTCTCTGGGTTTTAAATGATTGCCTATTTTTTATTTTTTTTATTTTACCATACTTTCACTATGCCTTTACCATGGCAATATTTTATAGGGGTTTTTCTTCCTATTCAGTTCTTTCTTTCTTTCTTTCTTTCTTTCTTTCTTTCTTTCTTTCTTTCTTTCTCCCCTCCAGCCTCAGGTCTCTCCTTCCAGATATTACTCATTTTTTTTAATTTCCTCCAGGAGACCAGACAAGCTATCCAGATAAACATTTTACTTTAAAACAAAGTCTGAAAGTGGTATTATTTGCCATCTGTAAGAGCTGTAAAAAGACACACTTCACAAGAAGTGTGAACGTTGTTTTTTCTACAGAATCAGAAAAAAATTTTTTTAGATAACCTTGAGAGAGCATAACCTTCACAATGTTTCAAAATAACGTCAACCAGAAGTGATTAAACTGCTCAAAGAGAGGAAATTACGAGAAAAAGACCATTCCCTGCTACTCGCAGTTTGAGTCACTGATTTAAACAGGAACAAAGCGTGTATCAGTAAGGCCTTTGCAAACCATGTGTTGGCTTTTGGCATACCATTAAGCGACTGTAATCCACTCTCTCTCCAACCACCCACCTCTATTTGACTTTATCATTTTCAAACTAAGAGTGGGAACTTACAGATTAAAAAAAAAAAAAAAGTTACGTTTGCAATATAAAGAATATTTTGATAAACAATGTTTTCACCTAGCAGGGTTCACTGTGAGAAGATATGGGCACCATAAGTTAATAGGACTTGTGTAGGCTGTCTCTTATTGCACACAACAGGTACAACTGCACGAGGTGGCATCTTTTATAACAATAAGAGACACATGACGTATGACCTCATAACAACGTTTTGTGGGTGAAGTGAAAATAAGCACAAAGTGGCATCAGTATTGTGATGTCATTGCTAGTGATGCCAAAAAAATCCACAGTTGTAGTTCTGCCCCCTGGTCAACCTGATCACTATACATTATGCACACTGAGTGTGTTATAATATGGCTCATCAAAGGTAGATCATAGCTTATATTTAGTTTAGAGGAGTATACTCTACATCTTTGAAATGTCTGTGAAAAACATTACAGTGATGCCTAAGTTAACTGATGGGGGAAAAAGCTAGTGGCTTCACGTTGTATATCTCTGTCATTTACTTGTAATGAAAAAAAAAAAATTACTGTTAATAGTTCTGGGGACCGTAAAGTATTTACACACATCCTTAATGGGATAATGGCTATAGCTTCCCCTTTGCTTTGGAGGGCAGTGTAATAACCATAAAAACAACCAAAATGACCCCTTCAAAGTGGTCCTAAACAAAATAATATCATTATTATTATTATTATCTGACACGCACTTCCATCGCACATGTACCTGCGTGTCAGACTTGCTGAGCTGTCTGTAATAGAGTATCGTAACAGATATTCTTTAAAAAGAGAAACACAGCGATTCTACAACCGTACACGTGAGACTGTATAAGACTGGAATTATGGAAATATGCAATCATTGTGTCAGATACAACCACTTTAATATATTGTATTGTATAATAACATTAACAATTAATTGGAAGTTCCTGTAAAAGAAAAGAAACAAAGTTATCTGTATCATTAAAACTTTTGAGACAGTAGGGAATTTTTGTAAGCGTATCAGCTTTTGTTCTCCTTAATGTAAAAAGATTCCATAATGTGCTTTAATCCAACAAAATGCGCTAATTCATTTATGGATCAGGCTGCTATTCTTTTCCAAATGCCGCAGAAGGATACAGTTAAGACTTACTAAAGACATCAAATAAGATACACCCTCCCTCTTTGTTTTTGGAGTCTGGTGTTGAATTTCATGAATGTTTGATGAAGAATTACATTCTGATATCAGGACCGGAATCTGTATCCTCTTCTAACCCACGCCTTCATGAGCCAGCTTTTTGTTACTTATATTATATTTGCATTATATAAAAAAGGAACCACATTTGGGTATGAGCGTTAACTAACTGTTCGAATACAGAGGATTTATTCACTGCAGGGTCGAATCTATCTTTACATCAATACAAGCATTGCTTGCAGATAAAGGTTGGACTAATCGCTCATTATTTTTTGAGAGCGCAGGGTTCTTTCTTTGATAGCTCAGGATCAGTGCAGTTATTTTGGATGCTGTTTAATTAAGGCATTGTTTCTATTGAAGGTTTATTTTATAAGTGCTCCTTTGTAGAAGGCCTGCCTGTGATAATACCTTGTGTATTGATGAAAATCTCCCAGTGCTGGTAACCTAAACAACAGAAGCAAGCTTTAAAGACTAAACCCTGTATAAAATGTTGCATGGATGTGTCACTTGTTTAGTAGATTTACAGCGGCTTTTAAAAAGCACCAAAGATCAAACACTACTTTTTAATAGGCGCTATAATTATAGCGCCGCCATAACTGGCAATGCAATGTTAGAATCAGCTGGTATTGTCCATGCAGGTTTAGATCCATTGCATGTGCTTTGTACTTTTACCACTGGCAGGTATAGCAAAATAGTGATATGAGATGATACTCTACCACAGGCAACCAAACTTGGGTGGGTGCTTCATGCATGTTGCCATACAAAGTCAACAATGGCATCATGGCATGTCTGGGAATTGCAAGATCTACAATTGTGTTTCTGCAATCTTAAATCTTTGAATGCTTACATCGTATAAAGCATGACTTGAAAACAAAGTGAGCCATCAAGACTAAACTTGTTTTCTTTGCTGTATGTGCCAGTGTCTAGGATAAATCCATTTACACAGGACTCTGTGAATTTATTTTGTATTTTGATCTAATTCTATTCCAATGCCAAAAAGCACTGGTTTAATATCTAGCCCGGTGAAAAGGTTAATTAGAAATAAAGAATTAAGAGGAGAAAGCAACATTCAAATCTTGACGGTCCTATTTTGACAGCTTTTATCAGCCTGTCACTAATTTCATTTCATTTCAAATGAAATCAGCCGTCTAGACCTATATTGCTTGAATGTTGAGTTAACTAACCAAACGTGCTTAAATATCAGAGATGATCTGTGCATATTTAAATGAATTCTGTGGATGTCTGCATGCCTAACTCAGCCAAAGTTAACTGTTCTCGTGTCAAAACTAAAACAAAAAGCAATCAAGAACACAAGGGTCCAGGGATTGTACTCTGGTATGCTGTTTCTTGTTTAATTCTGTGATAATGCATACTTAAAGCTGGCAGTTTTAACTGTGGTTAAAATTTGACTTAAAAGATTCAACTGGCAAACAATAATACCCTGGAATATATTCCAGGTGCCTTTTTGACTACAGCACACAAAGTTCCAGTAAAAACACTGATAATATATTCCATTTTTGGCTCACAGCATGCCTTAAAAATGCATATTTATAATAGCTCATAGACCTATGCGTGCCTGTCTCCTTGGATTGATTGGAGTTCAAAGTATGCCTAAAGGTGCCATAATTGCTGGAATTATAAAGATAGCACACATATAGATATATTGTGTTTGACAATTTCTATATTGCTTTAAAATTGTTCAAATGCTGGTAGGTAAATTGTGAAATGTATGCTGAATGTGTTATATTGTACATGAAACCAAGTCCTAATGGATAAAACAAACCAACATCTAAATAGTGTGTGTGTGTGTGTGTGTGTGTGTGTGTGCGTGTGTGTGTGTGCTTGTGTGTGTGTGCATGCACGGAGATTTGCATATAAGAACCTGCAAAATGTTTTTTACATTTTATATTGCATTACGATGGGTATGTTTTGTAAATATTTAGGATCATTTCAGTGTAATTAAAGATTTTACCAATCTGAATGTCAGTTACTATCTACTTGTCATGACAAGTCAGCAGCATAGTTTTAGCTGAGGTTTGTGGGCTGTAATCACTACACTGTTGATCATTCCTGTATGAGTCTGTACCAGTTCTCTGGGGGACAGACCTTAAAATGAATACAGCTGTTCATTAAACCTTCAATTCAAGCCACAGGCACGCAATGCTCTGCAAAGGAGAATCAGTACAGCCCTGCCTCATCCTTCCATGGATCTCCTAACAATGGAGAGCTGGGCTCAGTCCGGATTGTGGGAGGTGTACAAGCACAGCGAATTCTGAAAGAAGAACAGGATTGTTCAATGAAGATGCGTGGCATGGATTGCTGTTTTCATTGAAAAGTTGTTCAGTTGACTTGTGATGCAATATCAGCAGAAGCTATTGCCTCTCAGTGACCCCCATCCATCCAGCGCTGGCTGCTTCAGCGATTAGCAACATTAGCAGGTGCATGGATATCCCTTGGAAACAATGAACGAGGCTGATTGTGTCACTGCACGGAAATAAACCTTTGCAAAGGAGGAGCCATCCTTAGTTTGGGAGTTAGGATTGGTGTGAAGCCAGGATGATGGGTGCCGAGGATGCTGAGGGGTGTGGAGCCCAGCTGCTTCTTCACACTGGAGTAGCAATGCTTTTAGACTGGAGCACAATGCCCTTCAATAAGCAGAAACTGGTTAAGAAAACATAAGATCTTCTTTTGTACCTGTGGAAGATATGGAGCCAAAAACCTACACCAGAAATGTTAATTGACTTTGACTGCGTATTAATATCTGATATTATTATTATTATTATAGAAATTATTATTATTATTATGTTTATTTTTATTATTATTATTATTATTTTTATTATTATTATTATTAATTATTATATAATTATTAATAATAATAATAATAATAATAATAATATAATAATAATACAAGTCATTGTTTCCAGTCTATCTGTTCTGTAAGGACTGTTAGAAAACATTCAAATGTAATTTACGTATTTGTTTAAATGACCAGTTAGGATATGGCAGAAACTGAAAGCAAGGGTTTTAAAATTCACTCTTGGAATTAGTCAAGTGCTTTGCCTGTCTATCTGTCTGCATCCGTGGATATATAGCAGAGAGACACCGACACAGGCATTGAAATGGAGTCAGATCAAACTTTAATAAAATCACACTCGTCTTGTATGAATCCATAACAGTGGCGTTCATCTAAAACAGTGGCGTCAGCTAGGTCCCCTCTCCTCCTCGTCTCTATTAACATCTGAGAGCCGTTACTACAACGCAGCAGCACCATGTCACACAAACTGCTCTTTCAGTCTGCGACCGAGGAGAAAAAAAATAACAAAGAATTAAGAAAAAAAAAGAAAAAAAATGGTCTTCTGCTCAAAGTGAAGTGAAAAGTGATCCCTGGGGAGACAGAGTTGGAGGGATATGGCATATCATCTCTCTCTGATCATTCACGCTTTCTAATTACATAAGGTGAGGAGGGCCATCATTTTATCCTATTTGTTTTGCATCATTGCAAAAATAGAAAATGAGGGCCTGCCGAGCTGAGCCAATCTACTGCGTTTCGACCTTGATTAAAAGAAAATTAATTGCCGCGTCTCTCATTATGTTGCAGGCAGCATTTGACGACTGAAATGGAAACCTGCAAACAACATGTAATCCAACCAGGAGAGCTGAGCATCGACCTGTCCGTTAAAGACGAGCAAGTGGCTAATGGTGGCAGCGAGGGGCTCCCAAATAACGCCTCTTGTGATGGCAGCCCTACAACCAGGGCAATGCCATAGCTTACAAGAAACCTTTACCTGTGTCTTAATAATCTACACAGTGCTGGATCAGAGTTCATTTGCCAATACATATACTGCACGATTGTTAAATAATTTCATACTAAGCATTATATAATGCATGAAGTTCCAGTCTTACAATCACTGTTGCAAATACTAATGCATGGTAACTGGTGTACAGTGTAATGCCTTGTAGTCTATTTCCATATCCATAGGCAGTTCCAGTGGAAATGATTGCATTTCATTTCCAAACAAATTATCGGGTTATGTTTTGTGATGAATACAATGGATTTCTCTAAATGAAGACCACCAGCCCCCCTTTACTGTGTGCAAGCACTTGATTGAACCTGATACCCAACGCCGGGGGGCTCAGCTCACTTCCTCTCACACAGTCCACCTCAAGCTCTATTTGAAAATGCTAATTCATTATTCTCTCAGTCCTGGAGGCTTGGGTTCAAATCACAAGTGAAATGAGTTTGAGCAATAGTCCACAGGTCTAGATTGGGGAGTGCTCATTCTTGCCAGGGCTGTAGGGGGCATCTCTTATCTAACCAGCACCTTGCCCCATGTCTGACTTAGCCTGTGCCGTAGCATGCCAACTATGGGTACAAAAACCCAGGACATCCAAACAGAAGCGGGTGAATAAAAGTTTAAACTTTTAATCCAAAACATTCATAATACCACTACTATAGACTTGACAACCAATTAATATTGTGCAGCGAAAACAGCAATAGGAGGCAACCCTAGCCCTCCCTTATCTTTAAGGAACACTAAATTCACAAAATAAATAAAATGCTTCCCCACTGGAAAAACATTTCTCTTTAATGTCCTACTTTGGAAACTAAAAAACAAAAAAAAACAAATAACACCCAATCTATTAGATTCCTTACTTCTAGTGCCGCCTCATTTCTGAAGCAAGCTGTATATATAGAGCCAGAGAAGTCAGAAAAAGCTAACACCCTTACATTCATATTTTAAATATGAACAAGTGACTCATTTTGCAGCCCTTTTGTACATCTCAGATTAAAAAAAACAAAACAAAAAACACAGCTTTGGCTTGTTTGATTATTGTATTGTATAATAATAATACAAATACATTCAAAGTCTTATTATCCATAACCATTCAACCCTGCTGACGCAGAATAGCCCAATTTGAATATATCCCCCCCCCAACCCCCCACAGTTAAGTCGCCATATGGCTCGGAGGATCAACTGCATGCGTTTTCTAGAAGCGGGGTGTACAGTTACATCAGAATTTCTTGCGGAGAGGGTGTATAGAAAGAATAAAAAGCTGGTTTAGAAATGAAATCCCTTTTCATCCCCCTGCACCTGCCTCACTGTGAAAGCTGAGAGACCAGACTTGACATACACCTAATTCTGAAATATTTATTAGCTTGTGACACCCGAACAATGACTAATCTGTACTGGGTGTGCATTTTTATGACTGACTCAGCTTTTTTTGTTTTATTTAGAAATTTTTTTTTTTTTTTGCATCACAGAACATACTATTCAACCATTCTGTGTCTGAGAATGTATTCTGTGCAGTGCAATACAGAATTGCATGTTATTATTTTACAACATGTTTTAATAGCATTTGAAGTGCCCACAATATACAACTTATCAAGCGTATACTCCAGTATTTAATGTAGGTAGTGTATACAAGCGCTTACTTTACATGCAATGCATAGGGTTGTGCAGAAAATGTAATTTGTCTTAAAGATCCATGCTACAGTTGAAATGTTTTGACACCCGGTGGTACTGTGTTCTATGCAATAGTCCCATTACTGAATGAAATGATGGAAATAATAGCTATATCACAATATCAATGCTCATATCACATAACAAAATACTAATTTTTTGAAGTCTAGATTCTTAGAGAACATATCTCAATAATAAAAAGCAATACTGTTTAGATAAAGTAGGGAATATTATTAATAAAACTTAATCTGGATTTAAGAAAGTTTGCTTTGGGAACATTATCTAAGTGTATAAACCCCAAACCTAATTTAATTCAAAGAAGACCTTTAAACAGAGTGAAAGATTTATGAATAGGGACCTGAACCATCATTATAACACCAGATGTTTCTGTGCTTTGCGATGCTGCTTTAAGATGTTTGTCTGTAGCATTGCTGTGACAGGGTCCCAGGGAAGGAGGGGCACTTGTGTTCCCTCAAAGGGCCCCAGATGCCTTTCCACTACAGGGGAAGCCTGGGGACAGGACGGGCCCTTCCTTTCAGAGGAAGTGTGCACCGGTACTGGATAAGCAGAACTTCAGACTGGGGATGAGGTACATCTGCATTGAGATCATTAATCTGAAAAACTGTGGTGTACTCTCTAACTTTATGCTGCATAACAGAATCTTTAAACCATTTACAGTATGGATGGTTACACAGAGCTCGATTACCTGTAATAGTGTTCTACGTGATGGTACCTTAGCTAAGGTAAGATTAGTGTTGTCTGTGAATGCCTAGTGTGTGTCAATGTAATAGCATGTAACGCATCAAATGCACTTCCGTTGGCTCTCACTAGGTGGTGCAATCCAGCATTATGGCTCCCTCTAGAGGCCACAGTACACGATGAGGTTCACATGGAGTTAGGCTTATGGGCCTCATTATCAAATAAGCAAACTGTTGTCATTCTGACGTCAGTAAGAACCAGACTGTATATTCACCAAGTTACTGTACATGTTACCCATTTTTAAAACTATTAAAACACACAAAATAGGTAACAAACATCTTTGGGACTGCTTTTGCCTTACAATGCCTTTTACATCTACCTCTTCGGTATATTATAGGGTTAAGCAAAAACAAACAAGTGAAGAATAACCACAACGCAGGCCTTCTAGAATATAGAGGGGGAAAAAAGCCACAAATTAACATACTGCCTCAGTTCATCAGTAGAGAAATGGAGAAGCCTAAATAATTTATTAAAATAAATACTACACTAGCCTCGTCATCTTAGATACCTGCATTATAATTACTATTTTTTTCTTAAAAGAAGTTACCACCGCACGCAGTACTTAACATAATTAGTACATTGATACAGTAGTTTGCTTCTGTTGCACTCGCAGAATGGAGTGGCGTTTTACTAATTGTGTAGTTTGTGGGTGTTTTTGGAAAAAAAAACTAGTGAAATGGTCCAACAACATTAAACAGTGTTTCAAAAAAACTAATTTAATAAGGTCAATCTACTGGCGGTCTTGGAATGTCTTCGAATGTGTGATGATGTCTTAAACACAGCAACTAAATGTAATACTGTACCAATTCAGGCTTGTTAGTGCCTCTCTTAGAAGAGCCAAATTAATGAATGGTGCAGAGAGAAGTGATTGATATAACATCAGCTGGGGAGGGATGGGTCAGTGCTGAGTTGTGTGATTATGTTCCTGTAGAAGAATGTTGTATTAGTACCCCATGTCCCCAAAGGGGGTTGTAGAGTGTCTAAAACTAACACGAGAGCAAAACTCTCTCAAGTGGAATTTGTGAACTTTCCATGATTGCCTAGTGGCTGCAGCTGCTCTGTTTGGCAATGCACACTTATTTAATGCAGCAGCATCTTTAAAGGGGGAAAAGTATACTGTCGGTGCTGATGTTCAACCAAGACCTACACATACTAAAGTACAATCTGTTGTTCGGTTTGAATTTCATGGCAGCGTACAGCTTTAAATAAGCGCTACGCTTTTTATTTGCTCGTTGAAACTGTTCAGTTTTAGGACAGAGGGAGGTCGCACCTGTTGTGGAACTTGATAGAAGGCTTATTTATAAACTTTCAGGGAGCAGGATTCTTCCAGAGTTGAAAATGCTGACGTCCATGGAAGAAGGTCACTGAAATGCTTGTTTATGAAAGGAGCAGCAACTGGAAAATCCATAAAAGTCTGAAATGATGAAATTAACTAGACGTGCTTGGGGGGGGGGGGGGGGGGGGCGGTTGCATAAGATACTGGTGGCAGCAAAACCCCATGTATCACACTACTATCGAAGCCAAAAAAAAAAAAACATGTATTTTAAGATCAGATCATATTCATTTTGGAACTTTCCAGCAAAAAATTGACAACTACAACAAAACGACGGTCTGTAATGAAGTACTGTGGTTCTGTAAAACACACCCTCCGCTGCTCTGAATACCCCATGCCCTCTGCCAAGGACTTTTTTTTGTGTCATTTAAAAAAAAAAAGAACAAATCAGCTGCTTCCTCCACTATAATACTGTATAACATCATGTGTTGCGTGCCAAACAGCCAGGAAGCAACAGGTCTTATTAGGCCTTCTTATTTTGCCTGTGGCATGTGTTCGTGAGATTGTGGATCCTGTGTGGTGTGTCAAAAGTTCTGTGAAAGCTCAGTAGATTTGCTGTAAAAGGCAGAATATTGTAGCACTAAAGCTGCGTTTTCAGCTTGTGACTGAGTCTCACAGTGTCAGATGAGCCTGCCCTATAGAAATGGGCAATTTGCAGCTCCCTTTATAATGCTGATGTAACACTTTTATTTTTTTGCAGGCAGATTTCAGCTCCATAGCAGCCATGAACCGTCACAAAAGTAAACACTTTTTTTTTGTTTGTTTTTAAAAAGGGATGCTGGCATTGTTACTTGATCCCAACTGTCTATCTCAGCATGCTTATGATATTGCAGCCTTTAATATATGTATTTGCTTAATGCTGCTAATAACACTGACGCAACGCTGTATCCGAGTTTTGCATGCTTGATTGACTTTGGTGATTTTTGGTTTAATTAGCTTGTGTTGGCAGGATCATCAGAAAATGATAATATGTGTTTATTCCTAGTTATCAGATTGGAAGCTTTTCATTTTAAATAAATAGCTAATCTCCACTCAATGAACAAGTGGACTGTGTTTAGAGTTATGCTGATATTTATATTTGCCAGCTAATTTTTAGATTGTCATTGAGTGCATTTATTTTTCAAACTACACAGATTAAACGAATCTGACCAAGCAGGTCAGAGATTGATTCATAAACCAAATGCAGAACTTTAGTTGTAGCAGTTAACATGGCTCAGACAATTCAGCTCCAGGAGGACTTAAAAACAAAATCTGGTAAGCAGATACTGCAACTTTAATAGGGACATCTGGGTTTAAAATTAGCCTTCTCTGCCAATACCCCAAACATAACATGCAAACCACATGACTAATACTTTGCAAATCGATGGCCTTAAACAGATTGCATTGCAAACATTTTACAAGTGACAGCCAGGGAATAGTTCTGCCTTCAAATAAACAGTGGCATCTATAAAGGTGACCCCACGACTGCTTCTTATA